>NW_027529934.1:12410042-12425852 GCF_008692635.1 Crocuta crocuta
TTTTTTTTTTTTTTTTTTTTTTTTTTTTTTTTTTTTTAGAAATAAGGATGTGGTTGGGTAGAAAACCTGTGGCCCAAGGCAAAACCCAGCCCAGGACGATAGATAAATATCAGATGGGCTGAAGTGGATGCAGGAGCTGGCAGGCCAGTACTAGAGCACAGTGTCCCTCCAGGTGCTCGGGGGCCTGTGGCTGGGGCTGGAAGAGCCATGTCATCTTCTGTGGAGACCTGGAAGGGAAGGTGATGTCAAATGCCCAGTGCGATCCAGCCGCCAAGTCTCTGGACTTTCACCCCTGTGAAGACCGAACTCTTCTACCCACTGGGTGGGAGCCAGTCAGTCAGGAGGAGAGGGCTGCCTCACCTACCCTCCTCTCCCAGCTCTGGCTGGGTTCCTTGGTGGTGGAGGTGATATGTATGCAGAAAAGAGGTGGGGCGTTGATGACAGAGCACAGAGGAAGTGGGGTAGCCAAGGACTTTCCTGGAGGTCTGGGCAAAGCCTCCCGCAGGGGCCAGCCACCCTTGGTAAAGGACTTCTGTGGGGAGTAGCCTCACTTGGGATCGTGGGGGCAGTCCTCTGGAATTAGGCGTGACATCTGCCTTGGTTGGAACATTCTGGCTGGATGTTCATATCCTAAGCATTAGGCAGAGTTCAGGGATGCCCAACAAGTGGGCTAAAAGCAGAACATATTATCTTTAAGAATATTCATGACAAGTGGGTTTATCCTGAATGTATTTGAAGATGCTCGTTGGACAATAATTTCACATATGTGGAGAATGTTGACATTTTCATAGCCTGCGTGTGGCTACTTTCAATGATCTTGCCTTTTGGAGACTGGGAACAAGAAGGTAGAAAGGCCATCCTCCACTCCACTTCTGTCCCTCTACCCAAGACTGTCCTGCCTGAGGATTCCTGCCTGAGGAGAGTTAAAGAGACTCCTCCCTCAGTTTGACCTATGGCCTCCTCAACTATACTTTTACTGTGGGTAATAGTCACCTGGAGAAGGCTCCTCTCTTTGCTTGGGCCTGTAGGTTTGGGGGAGAGTTCAGAGGGCTTTGCCAAGAGGGTCAAGCCTCTGTTTAGCCTTGAGCTGCTTACTCAGATCCAGAACACAAATCACTGGGGCACCTGGGTGGCTCAGTTGGTTGAGCATCCAACTCTTAATTTGGCTCAGGTCATGATCCCAGCATTCTGGGATCAAGCCCCACATGGGGCTCCATGCTGAGCATAGAGATTCTTTCGCTCTTTCTGCCCCTCTCCCCCACTCATGTGCTCTCTTTCTTAAACATAAAGAAATTGAAAAAGATTTTTTTTTAAACTCCTATGACCAAAGTGTCAAGAAATATAGGTATAGGTTTTATTTCCTCCCACCTTAAAAGTACCCACTAAGCCCTGTAAGAAAAGGGGAAAGGCAGAGCCTCAGGAGATGTCCCAGTGAAGCCCAGTACCACCTGCACCCGTAGCAGGACACAGGTCAGAGATGAAGGCAGGTGGCGCAGAAGGTTGGTTGGTGGCGCTTGATGAGCTGTTTGAATCCTGCCGGCCACTCTCCTCCATGAATGGGCAGGATTGGGCCTCAGGGCCTTATTTCACAGAGTTCAATCTCTTGGCACCAGTCAAGTTGCCTTAACTCACCCTGAAGTGAGAACAAGTTCACGGACATGACAGTCCCTCTGACAACTTAGGATAACACAGAAAACTTGCCTAGAGCCCTACAGTGAGTGGTGTGATGGGGACAGATGGACAGGAGCACAGCAGGTGCAGAGGCAGCCTCACCTTGCTGTAAGGTGAAGAGAGAGAGAACTTTGATTTTATTTCTGAGGAACTACATCCACTGGAAGGAAGGGATATAAATGGCTGTATGATGTCTGGTCAGGGAAGCTGAGGCCCCCATGGCCCCTGGGTGAGGGTTACAGCCGTGCCATCATCTCTCCTTGTCCTCCGTGGATCCAGGCAGTATGTGAGGAGGAGGGTTTAGGGCAGAGTGAAGGTGGGTCCCCAGAGCCAGCACTGGGTGTGTGGATGCCAGGGGGTGTGAACAGGTGTGAACCAGGTGGTTCTCCTTGGCTTCCTAGCTCTATGAAGATGCAGGTGGTGTCCTGTAAAAGCACATTTCTGTCCCTTCCTGTGAGACATCAAGACACTCTTCCTCTCACCCTTCCTCCCCACACTCACCTCCCCACTATTACCCAGAATCCCTTGTCCACTTCCAGTGGCAAGGGAGCTAGCGGTTTCTGGGTGAGGCCCAGCAGGGCCAGGGATGAGCAAGTCAGGGAGTCCAGGCTTAAGAGGAGGGGCTGGGGTTCCTCTGAATCCCTTCTGACCTTTCAGACGTTGAACTTGGGGAAGCCAGTGAAGTAAGAAGCACAGAGGCAAGCCAAGAGCTGTGTCTTAAGTTGGAATATGATTACCCTCCTTCATGTGTCCAGGTCATTAGAGCAAATGTGACCAAAAAAAAATGCAGCTCTGGGTTGACGAGAGCTTTGGTCTCTCAAAGAGTCATAGGTAGTTATTGGGGAGGGGGTTCCAAATGAAGAGAGAGGCTGTAGTGAGAGAGAGGCGGCCCTGACAATGCCTGGAACAGGCAGAGAGGTGGTGAGGGAGGAGGGGAAAGGCTCAGGGGAGGGTAGAGATAAGAAGATGAAATGCAGCCCAGAGCAGCCCTCCACCCTGGGGCCTGACCAATCTCAACTTGGCCTCCAGAACTCAGGTTTGGGTGCACCTACAAATCCTGCTAATGACAATGGTGGCCATGTGTGCCAGGCCCACTCAGTCCCCACAGCAATAGAATAAGGTAGGTGTTCTGATTTCAGTTCTATACAGGAGGAAACAGAATCGGAGAGATGCAAAAAGCGGCCTGAAAAGTCACACAGCCAGTGGGAAAGCCAGGGTTCAAAGCAAAGTCTGATACAAAACTCCACCCTCCGACCACCATTACTCCGTTGCTGCACCTGCTGGGTGTTAGGTCGCAGGGAGAAAGGAGCCCTTCCTTCCCGATAGCTGCTTGCCTGGCACGCCCAGCTGTGGCCGGGGGATGGTCCGGAGGGTGCTGTGTGCCGGGCGCCCTGAGACACGCTGTGAGGATGCCCAAAATCCTGAGGTGCAGGGGCCCTTTTTAAGAGCTTGTGTGCTAGTGGGCTCTCCACAGGAGACATTGGGCAGTGGAAGGCGGGGCTGGGGGTCTCGGGCAGAGAAGGTGGCCAAACAGGGAGGAGAGAGGAGCAGCCTGGGCCAGGCTGGGGAGGGAAGAAGGGGTGCTGGCTGTCTTTGTCACAGTTGTCTGAGACATGCCTAGGTCAGTGCCTGAGGCTCAAGGACTGTGGTCCATTTCCATTCTGAACAAATAGGGCTGGGGGTGGGGGTGGGGGTAGGCTCCTGGTTATGCTTTTTCTTGCTGCTGAGCCAGCAGGAGCTCCTGGCCTTAGATATGGTTTGGTCCTATTTTCCCAGAAATGATCAGTGACCTCTGAGCAGTACTTGTAAACAAGTATAGAAAATGGGATGAGAAGCTTTGACAGTGGAAGAAATTTCTCTCTGAAGAAACCTCAGGGATCTGGACTAGCGTGATGCAGCTTAGGGGGCTGACAGTGTCTAGGGGGCCAAGGGCTGTGTTGGTCACAGAAGCCCCTGAGTACTGAGTCCATGGACCTGTGATCTTGACCACTGCTCCTGTCCTCTGCCCCCCCTTCCCATTTGGACATACAAAGTATAGTAAGACCCAAGGCCTGGGGCTGAGGCTGATGGCACTCAGGTGCCACCAGAGAGAAGAACAGAGCCAGGGCTGTGACCCCCACATCGCCTGGGGCTGCACAAAGATGTGGGTCATCCAACCTCACAGAGGAGCCATCTGAGAGGCAGGGATGGAGTGGGCCTGAGTGCTTTGCAGGGGAGGGGATGGTTTGAGGTTGGGGTGGGTGTGGTGGCGAGACAGATGAGCCTCAGGGATTCTATTCCCAGAGGACAACTGGTGGCAGAGCTGTGGCCAATGGCCACGAGGGCTGAGGTTGAAGCTGTGCCCCACAGCAGTACCAGAGGCCTGCGGAAGCAGGGCGCCCGAGCTCTGCAGGCCAGGCTGTGCACTGCTCCCCAGCTGTAGTCACACTGGCCCCGAGCGGCGGGGGGGTGTCTCCCGGTCTCTCTTAGATACACACACACAGTCCCACACACAGATCCGTCCTCATCCTCACCCTCTCTGTACGCTCCCTGTCACGCACAAAACTATTTCCACTCTGGTCCACACTCCGTTCCTCTCTTGGCTTTGCAGCCTCTCCCAGGGTCTGATCCCCAAATTCCCTCCTCTTCTGTCTCCTCCCAACATGCAAGGGCTGGCGGTGTGACAGACACTCTGGTCAGGTCTCCTCAGCCTTCAGAGGGTTGGTGATTTCACCCATAACTACAGGTGGCGACACCACAGGCCTGGACAGTGAGGGGGTGGGGGGCCGGGAGAAGGGCGGAAGCCTGGGTTGCTCTCTGGGAGGCTCCCTGTAAGCAGGCTGGGCCACTTCCACCTCAGGGCCAGCAGCAACTGTCTTCACATCCCCTCTCCCAACAAACAACACATGCTCCCTGGGTGCGAGCCCTGACTCAGGCAGCAGGGCGGCCGGGGGGACGGCGGGCAGCATGGAGGACCTGTTAGTGCAGAAGCAGGAGGGCAGAAGCAGCTGGTAGATCTCGGTGTTGAAAATGGACATTCTGGGAAATAAAAAGGAGCGTTCACTCTTAAATCCGTGCCCAGCTGCCCCCTCCTCGGGTGAATACAGGTGAATAACAGAGCATTCTGTGGGATTTCTATTTCAAATTCCTCATTTATTTTGACATTCACTTGGTTGTGACTCCAAGTTATCAAAGATGCAGGACAGGAAATGTGCAGCAGGAGCAGTGAAATGGCGGTGGAGACAAGATGGCCGAGAGGAAAGGGTGTTCCAGCCTCTCCTTTTCTTCCTGTTAGGGAACGACTTGAAAGGTGTCCAAATAGCGTCCCATAGCACAGACTCCATAGCTAAGAAGTGCAGCACGATTGAATGGGTGGGCTTCCTCTTCCATAGGTTAGACCCTCACACGACAGGGGATGGACAGCTCCTGGAGACTGGGCCCTGAGCACTGAGGGGGGGAGGGGAACCGGGGCCCATCATCCCTCCAGTGCCCAAACCCAGATTTTGGTGTGTAGATTGACAAGATTTAGGCTAAGAAAGCTCTAGGAGGAGAGGGGACTGTCCAAGATGCTTTTCACTGAGGGACCCCAATAGATCGATGCAAGAAGCAGGTGATAGTTGACTGGGCTGTCTTGATTTCTCCAAAGGCAGGGGGTACAAAGGAGGGCCAGCCTTTGCTGTGGTTGATTGGCTGTGAAATTCCCAGGCGGGGAGGCACTGGGGCTGGTGGTCAGGAAGCCACAACGCCTGCCACCCCCAGAAGCTCATGTCAAGGGGGTGCACTTGGGCCCAATGAGGACTGCTGAAGGGATGAAGTTCCTGTCCTAGTCTGGTCCCTCTGGTCTGGGAGACAGAGCTTGTCACCCCACCCGGAGGTGCCTCCCAGTATCAGGAAATGCTGCTATTTGAGATCACTCAGTAGGGCCAGACATGTGTGCTTTTCCCTGACCGTTGAAATCGTTTTGCCTGCTACACCCGTGTTTCACCGTGGCCCTTCAGTCCTCGACACACACATCCTTGCACACTGGATCAGGCAGTCGACAAGTGCGTCCAGCTCCCGCCAGGATGAGGGCAAGAAAAGCAGCATGGCAGGCAGGTCTTTTCAGGAAGTCCTGGCTGTCTGGAGTACTAGTGGGCTCTTAGGTCTACCTGGGCAGCCCTCATTTTCCTGGAGAAAATGGGGACTCTGTGAAGACAAATGACTGGCCCTAGAGCTAATGAGTGACCAGAGTGTGTGTGACAGACCCCAGGTCCTCTGATTCGTACATAAGCCAGTGTGCGCTAACTACAGAGGAGATGCGAGGTGACAAGTGTGTCCGGGCAGAGTGAAGTGACAGGTGTGGGGAATTCTCTCCCTGCGCCAGCTCTCTCCCAGCTACACATGGCCCCCGCTCAAATGCAAAATCTGGATTCCAGCAAAGCGGCTAGCTCCTCCCCTGCCCCAGCCCCATGCAGCATTCTGTGACTCCGAAGGTGGGGGGGAGGGGGCGGTAGGTATGCCTTTAGAAGGGGGTGCAGCCACCCCTTACTGTAGAGGAAACCAGAAAAACCCATCAGGTACTTTCCCTCAAATGGCA
This sequence comes from Crocuta crocuta, assembly GCF_008692635.1. Classification (NCBI taxonomy): domain Eukaryota; kingdom Metazoa; phylum Chordata; class Mammalia; order Carnivora; family Hyaenidae; genus Crocuta; species Crocuta crocuta. The sequence goes on from NW_027529934.1 coordinate 12,416,269, forward strand.
TAAGGTCACAGCAGAGTTCTAAGTGGGGAGTGGGGCAGCACCCCCCTAACCAGGGGTGAGGGTGGGGGATCAGCAGTGGGAGGGAAGCCAGCACAGAATCGAGGGAAGCCAGCAACCAGGGAACCGTCCCCGGGAGGCTCTGCAGGCTCTGCCCACACCCGCCAGCTGTGCCCTGGGGACTGGCCACCTTAATCACCTTGCACTCCTGTGTGCAGGCCAGTGCTTCCGTTCCAGCCGGAACATCAGACACCTTTCCGCTCTGCAGCTCCCAAAGGTGGCAAAGCCCCTGGTGTGTGATGTGTGCTGGCGGAGGACACGGACGGACACACACACACACACACACACACACACACCCTTGCAGCACTGTTCCCACACGCCCTGCTCAGTGGTGGGCTGGGACCCCAGAGACCATCATCAAGAAGGTCTCATTTGCTAAGCTGCTCAAACTCAGTAGCAAAACTTTGAACCGGGTTCTCCAGCAGGGGCAGCTGGTCCCCGAGGCCGAGAATGAGGATCTGCAGGGAGACAAGGCTAGACATCACCTTTTCGGTGCACCCCCCGCAAATAACCTTATGCCGTGCCCTTTAAAGTCAACTCAAGGTGTTCCACGAGGCAGGGCGTGGGTACAGATGTAGGGTGTTCCGGAATCTATACCCATTATTGGAGCGGACGCGCAGACTGCGGCCCCCGTGATGACCAAACACAAAACGCGGCTCTGGACTGGTTCTTGGATTCCTCATAGTGCACGGGCCTGCGGAGGGCCCCGGAACACCTCCCTCTCCCTCCTCGGGCTCTGCAGGGCCTGCCTGCTCACCTCTCCCCGGGCCCTGGGCCCCCTTCGTCCATCCCCCCAAGGAGCCCGGAGGCCTCCGGGGTCTTTGCTCAGCTTTCGTGATGCTCCTCCTCCCGCAGCGCGGCCAAGCCGGGGGAGCGAGGGGAGCACGAGCGGTTATGAGCCCGCAAAGACCGTCTCAGCCCAGAAGCGCGCAAAGCCAGGGCTCCACCCGCCAGCCCCCACCTCTGCGCCCCGAGGGCGGGCCCTGCCCTCGTTCCCCCTGCACGCAATAGCTTGAATTCCACTGTGGGGCAAGAAAAGCCAAAAGCAAAACCAACAAACAAAAAACGGAGACAGTCCTCGTGGGCTGCGGAGGGGACCATCTGCCGCCCCCATGGTTCCGCTGGGGCGGCAGCATCGGTACGCGGAGGGGTCAGGGGGGATCGGGGTTACACGTCTGTACTAATAGCCCTTGGGTTGGTGAAGGCCTCACGCCCGGAGCCCGGCCACGTCACCGGGTAACTCTGGGGCACCGCCAGCTTGAGGGGCGGGGGTCCCCCTTCCTTGTAGTACGTAGGAGCGAAGGAGAGCCGCTCGCCTCCGCCCCCGTTGGGCACCATGTCAGCCGTCCGTATGTAGAAGGGGGAGCCGTACGGGGAGCAGGTGGTGCAGTGGCCGCAGGGCTCGCTGGTGAGAGGCGCCAGGCCGCCTCGGCCGTCCAGGGCTTGGGAGCTACAGGCATTGCAGGCGGGGCCTCTGGGGTGTGTGGGCAGGTCGTGCTCTTCCTCCTCCTCGTCTGCATCCTCGGCTCTGCTCTTCTTGCAGCAGTAATACTGAGGGGAGAGAGGGGAGGGCTGCCTGAGGGCCGGGGCCCCCCTCCCAGCGCTCAGCGGCGCCTGTGCCCCGGTCCGCGGAGGACCCTGTGCAGAGAGCTTCTTGGTGTGGAGGCCACACGGCCACACCAGACGCCCACGTTCCACCAATACGTGTTCCCAGCTTTGCAGAGCAGCACCTTCCCTCTTCCTTCCCCCCTGCTTCCCAGCACATTAGCTCCGGGCTGTGGTTGAGACAGGCAGGCGGCAGAGCTGAGGGGCATGGCCGCATACTGAGGACAGGACTGGGGCTGCTGGGAGCAGCTTTCTGTCTCCCCAGAAGGATGCCCTTCCCCCCACTCCTGAAAGCCCAGGCATGCAGGAGACACGGCACAGTGACCCAGGATCTCCCCAGCACCCTGCTTTGGGGTACCCCAAAGTGTACAGTGTGGGGGCTGCGTGGCTCCCTCTGGCCACCCCCAACTCCCAGCCCCCCTAGCCTATGCCTCCCACATTCCATGGCTCTGAGCTTTTCACCCTCCAGGTTGGCCCCCGGTTTGTGCCCCCGCACGGGAAGCGGTTGGCTGGCCCCTCTGGGGACTGACCTGGAGTCTACAGTAGCACAGGACGGCGATGATGCAGAGGAGAATGACCGTAGCTAGGATTCCGCCAGTGATCACAACTGTTCCCGCTGTCATCCGCCCGATGCCCCATCAAACTCTGCAACGATGTGTGCGGAGAGGTGAGGGGCGGCCATATTGGCCATGGGGCCTCCTGGAACTTTCTACACAGCCGGAGGCTGGGAGGACCTGCGGGTAGCTGGGAAAGGAGGGCCCCGGGCTCTGGGGACACCAGGGGCTTCCTGAAGGCAGAGGGTGGCTGTGCCTGGGCCAGCGGGGGACCCGGGGGCCTACAGCTGCGGGAGGGGAGAGAGGAAGCAGAGTGCTGACTGAGGACATAATTCTGCTCTCTGCTTCTGTTCAGTTTCAAAGGTTCTTGCTGTCTTTCTCTATCTCTCTTCTCCTCACACTCAGCTCATGGCTTGAAGACACAAAGACAAAAAAAGCTCCCTTTCCTGAGGGCTTGGTCTGTGGCACTGCCCTAAATTTTCCCTGGCTGTCTCAGTTCATCCTCAGAATACCTTCTGGGGTAGTGATTAAGCATCCCTGTTTCACACACGATGAACCGAAGCTTCGACTGGTGTGGCTGAGATCCTGTCCAGCCTGGTCCACCCCAAGCGCCATGCTCTTAGTCCCTGCCCTCCAGGACACAAACAGCCTTTGACCCAGGTGGAGGGGACAGGGTCTGAATCTCAAAAGTTCTAGCTGGTTCCGCCCTGGCTAAACCCACACTCTTTTTGGGGGTATCTCTCCTCTCTTTCCAACTCGTATGGAAAACGAGGGGAAGGTAAGCCCAGGGGGGTGGGCAACAGGCAGTAAGTATTCTGGCTCCTGGAAGGTGGTGGCGGGGCTGGAGGTCGGGCCCTGCTAAGGCGGTAACGGGCCCGGGGGGAGCTCTGGACAGGAGGCCGTGTGCCTCAGGCAGACTCCCCTTCCGGCGCTGAAGGGGGACTTCCCAGCCTCTCGGGCACATGGGGACCAAGGCTGGCCGTGCTCCTAGAGCAGGAAGGAGGGAGGAGACTTGGCATCTTGAGGAAGGAAGGGTGACCATGAACACTTACGTTCAGTAAAGCGAACAGTGTGACCTGCAAGACAATAAAAGAGGCAGAGATGTAGGAAGAAGAGCGTTACCCCTGAAAAGACGCCAAGGGTTAGAATGGTCCCCAAGGCCCACCTCACCTCGCTTTCCTCCCTGTGGGCCCCACCACCCATAAACCCACATGTCCCGAGCCCCGTCTCCAGCTGTGCCTCCCGCTACTGATAGATAGATGTTTCACTCGCGTGTCCCTCTGGCACCTCACACTCAACTGTGACAGCCTGAGTCGTCACCCTCTTTCCTTTTTTTTTTTTAATATTTTTTATTTATTTCTAGGAGAGAGAGAGAGAGAGCGTGAGCAGGGGAGGGTCAGAGAGAGAGGGAGTCACAGACTCCGAAACAGGCTCCAGGCTCTGAGCTGGCAGTCAGCACAGAGCCCGACGCGGGGCTCGAACCCACGAACCGCGAGACCATGCCCTAAGCGAAAGTCGGACACTTAACCGACTAAGCCACCCAGGCGCCCCATCACCCTCTTTCCAAACGGGCTTTCCCACCTCCCACTTCTCTGTGAGTCCTTCTACCAGAGCTGCTCCGTAGGGGTCTGGCAAGTTGCTGTCACTCAAAGGGCACATGGGGCCGGAACGCAAACTGCAGCCCACTGAGGAAGGGGTGCACCCTGCGGTGCTCACCTGGCGGAAGGAGCACCTGCTTCTTCAAGCAAGTCCCACCTGCCCCTCACCATGGTGCAGCCTGGCATGCTCCGCCCCGCTCCACTTCCATGCATGCTCACCACCAATTTATCTCCCCCCCCCACACTGCCCACTACCCCCCTACATGAATCCTCTGTCCACCAGGGAGGTCCAGTTCTTAAGAAGCTTAGAGCCTCGTGATGAAAAGACATTTAACGTACCGTATGATATGGCATAAGACACACAGACCAGGGGCTGTGAGGACCCAGAGGAGGAGCGGCTAACTGCTTGGGGAAGGCTCCTTGGAAGGTGTTACGCTTGGGCTGAGTCATAGAAGGTGAGAGGGAGCTTGTCTGGTAGACATGTGCACAGGGCTGAATGAACGGCCCAGGCATGTGAACAACCACAAGGGCTTCCAGAACCTGGAAGGAACCTGTATGGGCCAGGGCAGGGTGGGCAGGAAGTGGGAGAGGCGGTAAGGCAGGCAAGGGACTGGCATTTAACTCCCTTGGAGGCGAGGGGGCTTCCTGAAGAGCTTTCGGTAGGGGAGTGCATGAGCCTGCTTTCTCTACCTGTTCAGATCCTGACCACCGTCCAGGGCTCTGAGAGACCTCCCTGACCCTCTCATAGTGGTGCTCTCTCTCTCTCTCTGGACTCCTACAACCTTTCCATGTTTTTAAGTCTATTTATTTTCAGAGAGAGAGAGAGCAAGCAGGGCGGGGTGGGGGGGAGCAGCGGCAGAGAAAGAGGGAGAGAATCTCAAGTAGGCTCCACACCACCAGCGCACAAAGCCCAATGAGGGGCTCCAACCACCCACGACATCATGACCTGAGCCGGAATCAAGAAGAGTCAGATGGTTAAGCGACTGAGCCACCCAGGCTCCCCATCCATCAGCCACTTTCCAAATCTTGTCTTGGTAAAACGCTTGTCAAGTTTCACATGGGAACATCTTAATTCCTCCAGTACTTTTGAAGTCCTTTGGGGTCAGGAGTTGTGTCCTATACTGCTTCATACCCCTGCAGCATTGTACACAGTGCTCCGTACAAGTGGGTACTTATAATCATCTTCTGGTACAGCGTTTCCTTCATAGGCCTGGCAGTTATGACTCTGACCCACCCCTAGGGGGCAGCAAGTTGCATCTCTCAGCTCCCATCCCATCGTTCAGACCTGAGCTTCCCTGTTCAAGACCAATTTGACTTTGCCCAGATGCATCGTGGGCCATGCTTCAGGGCATCACTGGGCATTTGCGGGGGGCAGGGGGGTACAGATAGGGAGATGAACCCCAGCTTTGGGAGAATTTATGTGCCCTCATTACAACATCAGTCCACTCTCCCCTGCTTTCCCTGCTTGCTCACCAGGGAGGGCTGTTGAAGAGACAGAGGCCTGTGGAGCGCCCTCAAGTTGGAGGCAGCAGTGACCCACTCTACCTGGAAGTCTCGGCCTTGTCCCCTGGGACGAGCCGAGCCTGTTTTAGGATACAGCGAGCTATGAAGCTATATAAGAACAGTGCCCTCCCCTCCTTCTGACCTCCATGCCTGGCCTCTCCCTTTTCGGGGCCGTGATGCTGTACAGCACAAGGGACCTAGAATGGGGAGCAGGGCAGTGCAGGCAGTGGCGCACATCTGAAGACCCGTCTGAGGTCCAACTGCGCCATTTAGCAGCTGTCCCCATCTTGGAAACTGACCTCCTTTCTCACTTATAAGAGAAAGATTAAAAAAAAAAAAAAAAACTCAGCTTACAAGCATGATTTTGAGGCAGAAGTGAGATTCCTGTATGCAACAGTCCCTTGGAAACTCCAGAAGATTCTGCAAACACAGCTATTTGTGGGGAAAAGGAAGGCGTAGACATTGTCTGTGTCTGCTTAAATCTGGCCTTAAAATCAGAAGCCAAGAAGGCATAGGTAACGGGCATGCAGGGAACTAGCCAGCTGCCAGCCACTCCCCGTGATGGCCCCATACTAATGGTACAATTTAGCACTGACATTCCCATATCCAGTAGCTCCTATTATTTCAGGTGGGTTCATGTTCACTCTGCAATTACATGCAAAGGACAACACTCTACAGTCTACAGTGTCCTTCCACTTACAGCCCTTCCCAGGACAGGCAGGCTCCAAGATGGCCACTTGGCAGCCATGCCTCATGTACTTGCCTTCCCTCGACGGAGGGAGCCTTCTGTGACTGAGTTCTAGCCAACAGAACATAGCAAAGATGATGGGATGTCGCTTCTGTGAATAGATTACGTAGCATTCTGACTACCTTCTTGCTAGCCAGCTCCTTCCCTTGCCGGTTTGGATGCAGCATGTTGCCATGTTGAGAGGCCCATGTGGCAAGGAACAGGGGGTGGTCTCTGGCTCTCAGCCCAATGACCTAAGTGGAACTGGACAATCACATAAGTGAGAGTGGAAGCGGGTCCTTCCCCAGTTGAGCTTTGAGATGAAACTGCAGCCCCAAGACACCTTGAATGCAGCCTTATGACAGTCCCTGGAACAGTGGGTCCCGCTAGCCACGCCTGGACTCCTGACCCATAGAGACTGCAAGGTCATTGGCGTGTGTTGTTTCACTGCTAAGTTTGTAGCAGTCCCATTATGCAGCAAAAGATAACACATCTCAGCACCACACAAAATCCCTACATGCAGGAGAGAAAGTCAGACCATTAAATGATTTGCCTAAAGTCCAGTGTCTGAGTCAGGACTCAGGGGCCAGTGCCATCAAGTTTCCAGAATGCCCAGCTGCCTTCTGATGAGCTTCCTAAGGATGAGAAAGAGATTCCCTCCCAGAGCCTAGTGGATCAGGACAGATGGGTGCGGTGATGACCCAGTCAGAGACCAAGGGCGGCCGAAGAGGACAAACCTATTGTCCACTCCCGGGCCTGCCCTCTGTGACCAGGACTTTCTGGACCTCATCCCCACCAACACCCAACCCCACCCAAGGCCCAGACATCTTCTGGCGGGAAGAGAGGGCTGGCCTGAGCCTCATACTTACGTGAAACAGCTGGGGCAGCAAAGGCTCAGTCACACAGGCTGTGCCTGAGCAGACAGTGGTTGGGGGTGCATCATGGCCAAGGGCATCAGTTCCTGCCAGAGAAGAGAGGGGAAGATCAGTGAGAGCTGGAGAGGGAGGCCAAGATGAAGAGAGCCCAGACTCTGAACAGACATCCCCCAGAGGGCCTTGGCTCTTGACCTCCATGCTGCCTAGGAACCTGAGGACGGACCTGTGAGGCCACCTCCTATCCCGTCTTCGTTTACTGCCCTCAGTGCCACTGTCCGGAACCCACGGGCCAACACAGTAGCAGGGCACTGGGCAAGAGCTTCTGCCTGTTCTGGGAAGTGAGGCTCAATGGGGGGGGGGGGGGGGGGGGGGGGGCCAGTGGGGGGGGGGGGGGTAGGGTAGGGAGCCTCTCACGCTCCTGGAGAATTCTGGTCAGTGCCCTGGCCGACATGTCCTTGTTGCCTGCATGGCTGGTCCTTTTCTCTGTGGCCCCACACACCTCTTCCCCATTCTTCCCCAGTGCCCACAGTTACACACTCCCTTCTCTTACGCCAGGCTCCCGCCCACCCCCCCCACCACCAGCTGGACAGTCGGATGAGCAAGTTCACACTGGGTGCTGATGGGGGAGGGGAGGCAGGGTCCTACCAGGACATGTAGCAATCCGGTCTAGGCTAACTAGTGGGGCTCCCTTCAAATGAAAATTCTCCAAATATCCACAGCACATTCTTAACAGGAGAGTCTGGGCCTGACACCGAGAGTATGGGAGTGGGGGAGAGAAGGAAGCCCACTGGGGAGGCCCAGCCCTGCTCATTGTCCTGAGCAGGGAAGGCCCCACCGGGTGTGTTTGTATTGGGAGGGAACCCAACTGTTAACTGGACCCCCAGCGTCACCTTCCATAGGGATGGGCTGACCTCCTCCGGGTTCTCTGCCTCAGCCAGAAGCTGAGGGTCAAAGGGCAGCATGAGCATGCCTCAAGGCCCTGTGCTCATCTGAGTTCAGTTGTTCTCAGGAGCAGAACTCTGGGAGAAGTTGAGAAGGCAGATGTTGACCTACAGAGTCAGCCCACCCCCGCCTTCACCCCCCTTCTAGAACTAGGCCTTGCTGCCTGGAATCTGCCTGGGATGTTCCAGGCACCCAGGCTTTCTTTTCTCAAAGATGCTCTCACTCTCGCTAATATGGAAATCACAGGTAGCTGGATGTCAGAGGGGGACTCTTAAGGTTTTTTTTAATGTTTATTTAGTTTTGAGAGAGCACAGTGGGCAGGGAGGGCAGACAGAGGATTCAAAGGGGGCTCTGCATGGACAGCAGCAAGCCCGATGTGGGGCTTGAACTCAGGAACCATGAGATCATAACCTAAGCTGAAGTCGGATGCTCAACCGACTGAGCCACCCAGGTGCCCCCTTATCTAAGTTTGACTGGGATGCCAATTGATAGAAACCAGAAGACTAAAGTAAGTTTGGGTCCCTCCTCGCCGGCCAAGAGCAGGGAAGTTTACGTGGGAACGTCAAAACGTCTGACGGTTCGGAATCCAGGAGACTTTCTCCCACTTTGTAAAATACAGATGGGTCAAAAATTTGGAGAAGCCTTGGTGCAGAAGATTTCCTTGACAAGAGCTGTTGCTGAGCCAGGAAACCTCACTCTAACCCCCAAGGGCCGGGGACCAGCAGAGGCTGGCTGTCCCACGTCCTGTCCACTAGTGCCACCGGAGACACGAGAGAAGCCCAGTCCACCAGGCTGGAGATGGACATCCTGACACCCAGGGGCTGAGCAAGGAGTTGCAAGGGCCTCTTGGGACCGAGAGAAGTGCCTGCCTGGGGTAAAGGAGCAGCCGGAGACAGGGGCCCTGCTGGGACCCTCAAACGTGCCCACAAAAACACCCACAAACGCAAGAGCCCGGGTGAGGCTTCCCCTGACCTCCAACCAGTCAGAACTCCCCATTTCGATCCGGCAGCTAGGGAAACAGCAGCTCCTGGGAGTAGCGGGAAGAGGGTAAGGGTTGGAGCAGTAGACAACAGAGGGCACGGCCCACCGCCCCAGCTGCCTCCAGCCCGAGGCAGATCCAAACTGGCAGAAAGGAGAAGCACAGTACCGTCGAGTTATTCAAGGATTCCAGGTCCTAAGTTGAGGCTGTCGCTACAGCTGAGAGGTACCACACACACTATCACCTAGGAGTGGGTGACCAGCAACGGCACTGGCCCAAGTTTTTATCTAGGGGGAGGGGGAGATTCCTTCCACTGAATACATTTTAACGTAAAGGGATTGTCCGAGGGAGGGGGAAACATTAAAGTTGTTTGCTGAGCACAAATCATGCAATATGCTTGTTTAACCTATTAGTTACTTACAGAAAAATGCATGGAAATGGAAGGACGCTAAGGGATCTGACCCAGTTATCGATTTTCTAGATGAAGGAACCAAGTTCAGAGAGGACAAGTGACTGGCTCAGCAATGCACAGCAAGATAGAGACAGAACAGGAAGGGCAGTGGGGGTAGAGCCTCCTGGCCCCAGGCCAGGGCCCTGCCGTTAGGCTGCTGTCTCTCCTTCCAGAAGATCTGCACTAACTTCACCACGGGCTAAGGTGTCCGCGGAGGTAGGGTCTCTCAAATGAGCTTGATGATAACAATCACCTGAGTCGGGTGTTAAGAAACAGACTCCAGACCTACCGAG
>NW_027529934.1:12426133-12496946 GCF_008692635.1 Crocuta crocuta
GGGACCAGGGACCTGCCTCTTTTATAGGTTCGAGTCTCCCATCTGGCCCTTTTAGGAAATGATGTAGGATGAAGGTCTTTGGGAGGATTTCAGGCCGCAGGCAGCCGAGGAGGCAGGTGACTTTGCAGAGTCTGTAGCATCATCTGCTGCCCATAAGACTGGCTCTGGATTCCGTGTCCTCGGGGTGAGTGGGCCAGAAGGCAGGAGGAAGAGGGAGGCGTGGGGGAGAACCAGGGTACCCGGCAGCCCTGGGTGCCCTGGGTGGGGTCGGGGGGGGGGGATCTTAAAGATCATNGGAAGTGAGTGCCCCCCTCCTCACAAGGCGAAGCATCTGTGCCGTGTCTGAAGGGCCCCTGCCCTCAGTGACCTCAGCTCACTGAGGCGGGGTCACCCCCTCGCTGCCTGAGTGACGCTGGCGGGAGACGCAGCCACAGCAGGGAGCGGTACATGTAATTAACGACCGGCTGCCCCTGCTCCCTGCTCAGCCCCCTCGGGGGCACGAGTTAATTGAGTGGGGCCTGAACACCACTGATCTCAATTTCTTCTGAGGCAATTAAGCCTTCCCCAATCATTTATTAACTCATGAAATGGACACAGCAGGTTAGCAGCCCCAGAGAAAATGAACAGCTTTTTTTTCCTTGTTACCAGACGTCCTAGACTGCAATCCTCACGCGAGGTTGGCAGAGGGGATCGGAGGAAGAGGTTCCTTTTACTTTGGCTGTGCTTGTGGCCATTGCCACGCACATGTCCCCCAGGAGGAGGGTGTGAAGAATGGTGGCCAGGTGGGGTCCTCAGTGCCCAATACACAGGTAAGGACAGCAGCAAAGAGGTGTGTGCTGTTTGCAAAGAGGTCTCTTTAGATAGAAGGAACTCTTGCAGGGGTGCCTGGGTGGCTCAGTTTGTTAAGCGTCTGACTCTTGATCTGGGCTCAGGTCATGATCTCAGGATTCCTGAGATTCAGCCCTGCATTGGGCTCTATGCTCCCACACAGAGCTTCCCTCTCTCTGTCTCTCCCCTGCTCGCAAGCACATGGGTGTGCATGTGGTCTCTCTATCTAAATAAATAAATTTATTTTTCAAAAAGACCCCTTGCAAATCATCAAGGGGAAAAAGGGAACCTGGATGTAGTAACAGGTAACAGACTGGTGGTTTCAAAAGGAATAACCACAAAGGCTAACGGGAAAGTGAAGAGACGCCCAGACTCACGACCAATCTGACAAAGACAAATTGAAACCACAGTAAACTCCTACTTTACACTGGTAGGACTGGCACAAAATTAGAAAGCTGGATAATGCCGAGGGTCCGAGCAGCTGTAGGCATGCAGGGGCACCACGGGAGGGGTGTAGCGAGAGCAGCCACTGGCCTGGTGTCACTTCGTCATATTAAGTTCACAGATACCCCATGAGAAGCAATTCCGTGCCGGAGTCTATGTCCCCCAGATTTCTCCCGCCATCCACAAGGGGTCACGTGTGAAAGGTTCATGGCTATGTTGTCTGTGGTGGCAGGGAATTGATGCCCCAGTGACCCCCCCCAGCTATGGGGACTGGAGAAGTAAAATCAGGAGGGTTAACGCCACTGTGGAAGGCAACGGACCACATGGTCCATAGTAACGACTGTATATCTTAGCACAGCGCTAAGTGAAAAACAAACAAAAACAAAAACAAAACAAACGGAGCGAGATGTAAAATACTGCCTACATAAATTTAAAATGCAAGCTTGCAGATCAACAATTCACAGTTTCATGAACACACGCCAAAGCAATGGATCGCATTAAATGTGAGAATGGCTGCCCATGGAAGGAGAACAGGACTGGAGGAAGGAAAGAGAAAAGCAAGTAACACAGGAGGGGCCTGGCACAGACCCATGTAATTGATAATGTGCTACAATTGCACGGAGTATAATTAACTTCGCTGTCTGTACCTGAGGTCCAACTTGAACAAAGATTAAGAAGGGGGCTTTGACCACCTCCAGGAAGCCTTCCATGATGCACTTAATGTTGCACATTTCTGGTTAGCCTTCCTATTTGTCCTCAGATAACTGTATTTGTTCATACATCCGTGTCCCGGGGGCACTGTGCTACCTTCGTTAGATCACAGACAATTTGCGGGCACAGACTTGGAATCCTGTGTCTTCCTAAAGCTCTACTCCAGGTGCCTGATGTTCTGTCCGTTTCAAACATGGGATGAGCAGCTCTAATGAGGAAGTTGCTCTGTACGCAGAGTGCTAGTCCAACACGCAGCCAGGCCTTCAGGGCTCATCTGCTGCAGACAGTCATGGGAGCACCAGGCTAGGAGTACCAAGATTTGGGCTTAAATTCTATTTTCTACGCTCCCTGCGGTGACTTTGGACAACCGATGATCTCTTTGAGGTTCCTCCGCAAAATGAAGGTAAATGACACGCCTTCCCTTACAGAGTAAGGATTATGGGAAAGGGGGTGTTATTTTAAATTGTGCTGGCTTCGAAGGAGAGTGGATGCTATTCCAAGGACTCAGGGTCCCTGGGGTCCTCTGTGCTGCCAACAGAAGAGACGGCCCATCGCTCTCACTTGTCCCTTGATGAGTTGACCATGCCAAGGTTTGGAAATAGACATGGTAAGAGCTGGACCACTCGACACAATGGAGTAAAAAGAGTTTATTGAGGTATAAGGTGGCAGAGACAGACCAGAGAGAGAGGCATGAGGAAGAAAGGAGATCCAAAAAAAATGACTGAGGCTGGGGGCCTCTGGCGAGTCTCTTGGCCAGTTAAAAATCCCGGCAGTTGGTTAGTGTAAAAGGCTTTTAAGATTTGGGAGGTCTTGTGGCGCCTGGGTGGCTCAGTTGGTTGAGCGTCTGACCTCGGCTCAGGTCATGATCTCACGATTCGTGGATTCAAGCCTCACATCGGGCTCTCTGCTGACAGCTAGCTCAGAGCCTAGAGCCTGCTTCAGATTCTGTGTCTCCCTCTCCCTCTGACCCTCTCCTGCCCACGCTGCCTCTCTCTCTCTCTGAGAAATAAATAAAACATTAAAAAAATTTTTTTAATTAAAAAAAATTTGGGAGATCTCTAAGCTTTTAACAAGGTCTTCTCAAATTGTTGGTAACTCACAAACATGAACGATATTTTTCTCATTAGAGGCAATCGAAGGAAGAGGCTGAGCTCAGACTCAGATCAGTGGGATGCAGAAGACACAGGAAGAACCAATCAGCAGACAAGGGCTGAGCAAGGTCTACCCAGATCCTTACAACACATGACCCCAGCTCATACGTGAGTTATGCCTCTCAGATCACATGTGTCCTGAAGGTTCCTGATCATGACCTTGACAGCATTCCAGCTGGGACCTCTGTGTCTCAGCATGATACTCATGAGCACCCTATGTCATTCTCCTCATTTATTCTCTACCTATTATTAGTAGTAGCAGTTATTGAGTATTAGTAGTATTAGTAGCAGCTCTTGAGTAGTAGTAGCAGTAGTAGTAGTAGCAGTAGTAGCAGTAGTAGTAGTTATTGAGCATTAAGCTTTGCCTCCGGGACACAAACATGATGAGGCAGGACACCCTCAAGAAGCTCACAGGGAGAGGGCGCATTGTAAACAGGGGTGGACATGGTGGCCCACCTCTCTCCTGCCTGGGGAGGCACAAAGACAGACCACTCTGCATGATCCCTCAGTCACAACTGTGCCGTCACAGAAACAGTGGGAGCAGAAGTGCAGAGCATCACAGGGGCACCCCAGCTCCACCTGTCCCACATCACAGCCCCATTCCGCTTGTAGTCTAAACACACAAGTGGGACTTAATTACATGTCACTTTGGATGGGGGTGGCGACTATTTTGTACAGAGGACCCTCGTCTCTGCAGCTCTTGAAATCAGGCTCCCTGATCACGGTGGATCTGTTCTCTCTGCTGCAGAGAGACGGGTGCAGAGGCCAGTAAACTCGTTAAGGGTGTGGTTCCCCTTGGACTTGGCTTTGTTTCCCTTTCTGCCTTTCAAAACAGTGTTCATCACTGCTGACAGAACCTCCCTGGGCTTCGTCTTGCTTGATCTCCGGGCATGGCAGTTTTTGATTTATTGTACAGAAAACAGTTAAGTTCAGAAAAGCTACTGACGCAGCAAATTCCGGGAGCGCTGGGACACCCCGCCAGCACCGTTCTTCCACAACCAGCGCGGGCTTTGCGGGGACGTGCAGGGTGGCCCGCGTCTGTGCTACCCCAGCTCTTCTGGGCCCGCATTCCACGCTCTTTCCCAGCCTGGCCGTTTGCAGGAGGGCAGGCGGCGCCCCTGGCTCCTCTCTCCATGAGTGCACTGTTCTGCATCACAGGCCTGTATTTCTCCTTCTGCGCCTGATGTCTACCGTTGTTCAGGAGGTGCTCTGAGCTCCCCCGGCGCCAGGCCTCCAGCCCGATGACTGCTAAACAGGCTTGTTAGGAAAGGCCGAAGCGTCTGTGGGGTTTGTCTCTCCTCTCCGGCAAGATGTCAGCCGGCTGGAAGGGATCCAAATAAGAACACAGGCCACGCGTGGCATGGAGAGCTTGTTTTTTGAGGCCAGATGGCGGTAAGGAGACCGTGCATGAGGGCTGAAAAGACAGCCAGAGGGAGCTGGCCTGTGAGGGACCGGTCATTGACCCACAGTCAATGGAAGGAAGAAGCAGGAGGTTTGCTCAGGGCTTTCCAAGGGAAGCAGGATTTGAAAAAGGGATGAAATTCTACTGAGAGAAATTTATTTTTTTTTTAATAGTTTATTGTCAAATTAGTTTCCACATAACACTCAGTGCTCATCCCCACAAGTGTCCTCCTCCATGCCCATCCCCCCTCCCCCCACATCCATCAGTCCTCAGTTTTTGTCAGCATTCAAGAGTCTCTCATGGTTTGCTTCTCTCCCTTTCCCCCACCATTTCCGCCCTTCTTCTCCCCCTTGTTCCTCCGTCAAGTTCCTCCTAATCCTCCTATATGTGCAAACATATGATATTTGTCCTTCTCTGCCTGACTTATTTCGCTCAGCATAACACCCTCAAGGTCCATCCATGTTGCTACACATGGCCAGATTTCATTGTTTCTCATTGCCATGTAGTATTCCATGGTATAGATAAACCACATCTTCTTGATCCATTCATCTGTTGATGGACACTTAGGCTCTTTCCATGTTTTAGCTATTGTGGAGAGTGCTGCTATGAACATTGGGGTACATGTGCTCCTATGCCTCAGCATTTCTGTATCCCTTGGGTAAATTCCTAGCAGTGCTATTGCTGGGTCATAGGGGAGTTCTATTGTTAGTTTCCTGAGGAACCTCCACACTGTTTTCCAGAGGGGCTGTACCAGTTTACATTCCCACCAACAGTGTAGGAGGGTGCCCGTTTCTCTACATCCTCGCCAGCATCTCGAGTTCTCTGATTTGCTCATTTTAGCCACTCTGACTGGCGTGAGGTGGTATCTACTGAGAGAAATTTAGACCAAATCCAAGATAAATCTCACAGGACACCAGCAAGTGTAACAGCGGTCTGGAAACTGCTAACTCACGGTGCACGGGGAGGCTCGGGAGCATCGCAGGGCTGGTCTCCTCTCCTGCCCACCCCGCTACCCAGTCCGGAGGACAGGGCCTATTTCTGCGCCTGTTGGGTGTGCCTGGGCCAGACTGAGGGCAGGAGGGGGGTGGGACATCCAGGGGGGGATGGGGCGGCTTCTGGGTTTGGGGAACTTAAAAAATGCAGCAGAATTTATGCAGAATCCTTGAATCATTTCAGAGAAAACATTCTAAAATAGGCAAGAGCACCCGGGGAGGACTCTCAGAAGTCCAGGCGCAGGAGATCGGGTGAGGGAGACAGCAGGCCTCTGATGCCACGGGTGCAGGTCCCCACAGAAGCCACGGAAGCCCAAACCCAGGGCTTCGGCACAGGCTCCGGGAAGAGCCCCCCGGGCAAGCTGTCTGTGAGAGGGCCAGCAGAATCCGCAAGGAAGGCCCGGGACTGCAGCAGAAAGAAGCCATCGTCTTGGCCACACGGGCTGGAGCTCCCACCCTTAGTGAGCAGGAAGGGGGAGCTCACCTCCAGACACGTCTCATCCTCTTAACAGCCGACGTGCGCATCCCCACGTCCACGGCGCACCACAAAATGCAGGGTTCCTCTCCACGCTCTGGGTCTAGGAATTCTCAGCTAACGCTTTGGGTATCTCTGTGAACTGCCAAGGTAAACTCTTCTACCAAGTGACCTGCTTGACTGTTAGAGTCAACACCCTAGTACACAGAGGGAGCAGAACCCAGGGAGCAGCGTCTGTGTCTCAGGGAACCGTATTTCTGTGTGAGTTACATACTCCAACCCACCTGGCAGGGGTGGTCTTGTGATGGTTCCCTCAGCTGAATCTTGATCCCTTTGCACCCTGTGGGATGGGGTCGCGGGGTGGGGGGGGGGGTTACATTTTNGATTCTAAACCGCAGCTTTCTAACTCTTCCCCCCAGAAATAGAGATTAAGGACGGGGAGGGGTGGGGGCAGCAGGTGGCCGGCTTACCCTTCCGGGAAGCCTCCAGAAGAGGCTGATGCAGAGAAGCCAGAAAACGGTTTAGGAAGATGAGGAAGAGCAACTTGACGCTTCTTTAGTGTAACAGGAAAACATGTGAAGGTAAAATATTCACAGGCTTTCCCCTCCTCTGCTTTCTGCTAAACTGTGTCTCCTGGCTCCGCTCCTGGAGTGGGCACAGTTGGGGTAAAAGAGAGGCTCCGAGGTGCCCTGCTGTTTGAATTTTTGGGAGCTAGACAGGTTCGAGTACCGACCTGAATACACTTGCACAATGAGAGGCGAGGAGGAGAACTCTAAGAGCCAGTGTGAAAGGCATCTGAAAAGCCTCTGGAAGGAGGGACACAAGAGGAAGGTCAAGGTGGCCACCACATGTGTGAGACGCTGGGAGCACTGGAGATGGGGGAAGATGAAATTCTGAAGTTTTTTCCATATATGATGAATACAGTTTCTCCCATTGGGATCGTCCCAAAATGTGCATTAAAGATTGAACTTGCTTTCTAAACTTTTTTTTTTTTTGCATATTGGATTTGAATTTCCTGGAATGAGACACCTTGAAGAGACTGAGACAATGAAATAATTTTTCCTTTCCTTTTGTGGGTTATAATCATAAAGAAAGACTACTTGTCTGAAGAAAAATAATCAGTAGCAATTTAGTTAAATCAGTGCTACTTTAGGGAAAGTAGAAAAGAGACGGCTAGGTTAGCATTTATGAACTTCCAAAATTTTAAGGGTGTATGTGTGTGCATGTGTGTGTGTGTGGGGGGGGTGGTTCCAGAAAGACAGTATATAGCTTTTGTCAGATATCAGAGAGCACTGTGACTTCAGAGAGTGATTAAGGACCACCAAGCGAGATGATGTACAGGGAGAATGTAAAAGAAGACGGGATGGCTAAGATGGCAGCAGCTGTAAAAAGAAAAATAGGAAGGAAGGAAGGGAGGGAGGCAGGGAGGCAGGGAGGCCGGCAGGCAGGCAGGAAGGAAGGGAGGGAGGGANAGGTATGAGTGGTCAAGACAGGAAGTCATTTCCACAAGCAAAGACAAGCCAAATGGAAGAAGAAAAAAAAAAAAAAGACACAAAGAAGACAGGATTTAGTAGGAAACATGACAGATTTTTTATCTGTCATTACTCAAAATGCTCCTGGTAGGTGACCCCTCTGTGACAAGGCAGCAGAACACATCTGGGTCTCTGACATTTTTTAACCCCCAAAGGGGATTAAATCCCCTTTCAAAAGACTTCCTCCTACGTGAATGATCACTTCCTAATTTCATTCATTTTTCCTACTTGTTATTTTGTGCTTTTTTACCAATTTCTCTTTTTTCCCCCAATTCTTATGCACCTCTTGAGATACATTGCACACGCACATTTATTTTTACGCCAATGGGAAGATATTACAAACTGTGTTCTACACCCTTTTTTTCTGTGTATCAATATATCATATATCTTGAATATCATTTCTTATCAGTAGAAGACAGTCTCCCTTATTTTAACAGCTGCATTAATATTCAGTGCTGTAATTTATTTAACTTGCCCTTTATGGATGGATTGTCATATCATTTCCAGTCTTTTGCTACCACAAATAATTTTGCAAAGATCAACTTTGTATGACTGTATGAATATACCTGTAGCATGACTCTTAGAAGCAAAATGACTGGGTCAAATTTGTGTCCATATTGCTCATTATGATGAGTACTGTAAAAATTGCCCTTCAAAGAGGATATACTACATTTGTACTCTTACCAGGAATGTATGCTGGTGCATTTTCTCACATTCTCGCAAACAATCTATTGAGTCTAATTCACAATTCTTATCAATTTCTTGGCAAAATTACTAATTAGGCACATTAACACTTGCAGTGTCATAAATACTATTAATATTTTCCTACTATGGAAAGTTTTCCTACTAGGAAGTTTTCTTGCACACAAGTTTACATAAGGCATTTTTCATTTTTTCAATGTAATTCTTCATCCAGCATGGATCTGTTTTATACTCCTAGGATTTCAGTTGTAGTATATTTTTAAAATTTCTTTTTACATTTATTTATTTTTGAGAGACAGAGAGCAAGTGCGGGAGGGGCAGAGAGAGAAGGAGACACAGAATCCGAAGCAGGCTCCAGGCTCTGAGCAAGCTGTCAGCACAGAACTCGACATGGGGCTCAAACCTACAAACTGTGAGATCGTGACCTAAGCTGAAGTCGGACGCTCAAACCGACTGAGCTAAGCAGGTGCCCCAGTTTTAGAATATTTTTTAGATAGAGAACCAATTCTGCCAGTTGAGCTTAATTTTCTTAGAACTAAATTATCATCTTTATGTACATATTATGTACATGTTATATTAATTTCAGACTTATTCATGTACAGATCTATTTCTGACTTTGCAATTCAGAAATTAATAATTATTAATAAACCCTATTATTTTATTAAGTTGCTTCATAACACATTTTAATAGCTAGCAAAACTATATTTTAACTTTTTATTGAAATGCAACATACAGTAAGTACACAAATCATAAATAAGCATCTTGATGAATCTTCTCACATGGAACGCGCCTATGTAAGCTGCACCCTAGAAGCTTCCCAGAGCTTAGGCTTATGGGTCTGCTTTAACCCCAGCTGAGCTCTGCTGGGTGGCACATGAGTCCAGACTTTCTCATGGCCACTAACTCCTTTGCTACTAGCTCTTGGGCTATAGCTTCTTACGTGATGGCTCAGGGCCTCATAACAGGAAGCCAAGGTAGAGAAGATTGTTGTGGCTGGACTATGATAAGAAAGAAATGTGTGGCACAAAAATAGACACTCAACAGAACAGAAACGAGAACCCAGAAATGGACCCACAAACGTATGGCCAACTCATCTTTGACAAAGCAGGAATGAATATTCAAAGAAATAAAGACAGTCTCTTCAGCAAATGGTGCTGAAAAAAAAACTGAACAGCGACATGCAAAAAAATGGACCTGGCCCACTTTCTTACACCACACACAATAAACTGAAAATGAATGAAAGACCTAAATGTAAGACAGGAAGCTATCAAAATCCTTAAGGAGAACGCAGGCAAAAACCTCTTTGACTTCGGCCACAGCAACTTCTTACTCAACACGTCTCTGGAAGCAAGGGAAACCAAAACCGAAATGAACTGTTGGGAATTGGGACCTCATCAAAATAAAAAGCTTCTGCACAATGAAGGAAACAATCAGCAAAACTGAAAGGCAACCGACTGAACGGCAGAAGATATTTGCAAATGACCTGTCAGATAAAGGCTTAGTATCCAAAATCTATACATAACTTACCAAACTTAACACCCCAAAAACAAATAATCCAGTGAAGACCTCATTCCTGCTCTGTTTCTCTCTGTCTCAATAACAAATAAACATTTAAAAAAAAATTTTAAACCAACGAGATACCACCTCACACCCGCCAGAATGGCTAACATAAACAACTCAGGCAACAACAGATGTTGGCGAGGATGCAAAGAAAGAGGATCTCTTTTGCACTGCTGGTGGGAATGCAAACTGGTGCAGCCACTCTGGAAAACANGATGGGCTAATGGGTGAGGGGCCTTAAGGAATCTACTCCTGAAATTATTGTTGTACTATATGCTAACTAACTTGGATATAAATTTAAAAATAAATAAATTACTGGGGCGCCTGGGTGGCTCAGTTGCTTAGGCATCGACTTCAACTCAGGTCATGATCTCACGGCTCATGGGTTCGAGCCCCACATTGGGCTCTGTGCTGACAGCTCGGAGCCTGGAGCCTGCCTCGGGTTCTGTGTCTCCCTTTCTCTCTGCCTCTCCCCTGCTTGTGCTCTGTGTCTCAAAAATAAGTAATGTTACAAAAAAATTTTTAAATAAATAAATAAAATAAATTATTAATGAAAGAAAGAAGGAAAGAAAGAAAGAAAGAAAAGAAAGAAAGAAAGAAAGAAAGAAAGAAAGAAAGAAAGAAAGAAAGAAAGAAAGAAAGAAAGAAAGAAAAAAGAAAATGTGGGCCCTGCTCTCAGGCTTTTCCACCAGAAAGGGCACTGAACTATCATCAATGAGCAAAAGGAAAAAGCAACTGAAGCCTTTACCCTCACAGTTTTTTCTTATCAACAGCAGGAAGAGCTGGTCCATTCCCTTTGCAAACTTCGCTATCCAGGCCAGTGTGGTGGGGAGTATCTGGGACACAGTCCCCTTGAGTGGGCTGGGGGTGCTGGGTGAGTCCAGGGGCTCCTTACAGAGAGCTGCCAGGGGAGCACATCCAGCCCCAAATCAGAGCTGGCCTGGGTAACACTGTAAAACGATTTCTCTCCTGTGGACCGGGGAATCCTTATGGGTGATGCCGTATTTAGGAAGATATTTTTCCTTCCTGAGTTTAGACTGAGCTGCCTCTGAGAATAATTTGACCTTGGAAGGTATGTTATATGAGTGTGTGTATGCAGGCACACATTTGAACCAATACTAACGCCCTAGAAAACTATAGTAGACATCTCTGACATCACACCGCCTGAGAGGGAGACAGGTGTGGGGGTGCCAAAACCCAACTCCAACCTCCCTGTCCCAAGTGCCCGCTGTAACTACACTGACTAGCTCAGGCTCTGTGACATAGACTGCTGGCAAACTGTGTCCTTGCCGAAGGAACGATCAAACCTTATGGTCACGGGTGGAAAGAATGGTCCCTTCTAAGAGAGACAGAGGAGGAAGAAGGGGGAAATAAGTTGCCTTCTGTCCCTTTAGATCACAGTATCCATCTAGCCAGGCTCCGTATCCATTTAAATGTCCTCCTCCCTACAGAAGCCACCCCTCTAATTATTTTCAACCTGCCAATCAAATCTGTTACACACCAGAGCTCGGGGGCGGGAGGGTGGAAGGCTGAGCCACTAAAGGAGAGGGCGCCTTCTCCAGGCCATGGTTCTGTGGAGGCTAATGCAGCAGAGGCCACATAGCATCAGAAGGCCAGCGACCCCAGGGTCCCGGGGAAGAGCCACCACCGTGGAGCAGCTAGTATAGCAGGGAGAAGCAGCGAAGGGGCATCCCATGAGGAGATGCAGATGCTAGAGGCTGTCTGTGACCGGATTTTGACCAGCTTCCTTTTTTTCTTCAATTTCCTAGAGGTGTGAGACCAGGAGAGAGGGGAGAGGGAGAAAGACATTTGGGTAACAGATAAAAGAAGATGAGCTGAAAGCTTCCTGTCTGTAAATGTCACTTGCTGAAGCTGGTTTGCCCCCAAGGGTCATTTATGATAGGTTTGTCTCTCTTCAAAAGACAGTTTTCTCAAGTCTCAAGACTGCATGGTGTACAAGGCCCTTCATGCTCAGCTACCTGCTGGGACAGAGAACCTCCACATCTGGGACATGGGCCTGCCACGTGAGAATGTAGGGACCCAGGGTCCCATGTAGTGACTCTGCCTGCAGTCATCCAGACAGAGGAGGAGTGGGGATCACGGCAGGAAGGCTTCTGTGGGCCAGACCAGGAAGTAGTGCATGTCACTCCCACTCACATGCTGTTGACAGGCGCTGCCCAACCGCCCAGGAGGCTGGGGGGCAGAAAGGGGGTGTGTGCCCAAGAGGAAGGAGGAACACAGTCCCTAACTTCTAGTCCATCCTTATTTCTTGGCATTATCTCCTTGCACTTTTGCTCCAATAATACTGAAATGCATGTCGTTTCCTAGGTAAGCCAATCTCTCTCAATGCCTCTCCAACCTTCTTTCTACTGTTCCGTCTTCCTGCTCCTTCTCCACCATGATCTATTTGGCAAATTTCTAGTTCTCCTTTAGGAATCAGCCCAAGAACCCCTCCTGCCCCTTTTAGGCGTTCCTTAACTCATCTAGGCAGACGTAATCACTTCTTATTCTCGACCTTATGGAAACCTCCTTTGTAGCTCTGGCATAATTTATAATTCATAATTTATAATTGTTTTTAATGGTCAAAAAGCCTGCCTCCTTTGCTAAACTGCAAGTCTAGGGCAAGCAGGAATTTTTTTAATATTTATTTATTTTTGAGAGAGAGGGAGGAAAGGAGAGAGTGCACAGTAGGGGAGGGGCAGAGAGAGACGGGGACAGAGGATCCAAAGCAGGCTCTGTGCTGACGGCAGAGAGCCCGATGAGGGGTTCAAACTCATGAACCATGAGATCATGACCTAAGCCAAAGTCAGGCACTTAACCAACTGAGCCACCCAGGCGCCCCTAGGAATGATGTTTTTATCTCTGTACCTGCTTAGCAGAGTGCCCTGAACACAAAGGACTTGGTAAACACTCACTGATTGAATGAACAAAAGTATCTCCCCCTAGTTTGTTTTTTCTTCAGGCTAAGCGCTCTCATTTCCTTCTACCTTTCCCCAAGCCACACGGCTTCCAGTTTCTCACAATCCTTGTCTCCATCCTCAGGATGAGCTCCAAGTTGTCTCCATCCACCAGAAGATGTGGAGTCACAGTGAACAGGGCACCCTGGGCTTGAACTGATTGGCACTGATTCACTGCGCTGGCTTTCTCCCCTTGCTAGATAGTAAAAGCCACAGCACCTGTGGGTCAGGGCCTCAGCAATGGCCACAGACCCTTCTTTCCTCTTGGAATACTTCCTCCCCCACCCCCCCAGCCCCCATGCACATCTACACTCTCACCCAACAATCATCCATTCTAATAGAACACTTTAAAGACCTTGGAGGAGGGATGTTTAGATGCGTAAGGTATTGCTGGGCTACGTGGGGCTTTGGAAATTGTGCCAGATGCTTCTACATCCGTAGATACGGACAGTCACTTTGCAGCAGATTTTCTTGCCTAATGAGGGAATCGCTTGAGGAGCCTCTTTGTCACATAAATACAAGTGACTGGTATGGTGAATGGCGTGCAATATCTATTCCATCCCCCTTCTTGCCCGTCCTATGGCAAGGCCAAGGCCAGAATGCTAAAAGTGATATTTTCCAGACTCCCTTGTATCTAGGGTTCTGGACAACTTAAGTGTAGCCAACCAGATGCACTCGCGTGAGATTTGGAAGGTGGAAGTGAGGCAGGCGCTGCTTTTCTGCTGCTTTTGCAGGCAAGTGGGCTTGTTAAGACATGGCGTTCTCTGGAGCAGGGTTATCAGAGGTCTCTGTGTCTCTCAAGAGGCAGGGGGAGTGGCGTCTATTTTTTTGCACTAGTGGATCCAGCAGGCTCCGTGCGGTTCTGGAGCCAAGAGCTGTGCGGGGGCAGCTTCCCAGTCCCTGGGTTAGAGCTCAGGCCATGCACAGCTATGGCCAGCAGCTACAGTGCCAGCTTCCTGATTGCTCAGCTTCCTGACAGGGTGTTCCCGTTCCAGGAATCACCGGAAGGGCTCAGCCTACATCCTGCCCCGTAGTTCTGCCAATGATGTGTAAGCACCTGATCCCCTGTATTAAATACATCTTTCTTGAAATGGATGGAATGAAATGAAACAAAAATAAAGACATCTAGAAAAAGAAAAATAATTGTAAAAACACAGGTGGAGTGATTTCTCCAAAAACAGGCTTTTGCAACCTGATCAGATGAGTAGGCATCCACTGACCTCCAGGAAAGGTAACCCAAACCTTTTGCGGCTTGATGAAAACAGTACCTCTCTTCTTGAGACCATTTACTATGCCCTGAGCTGGAAACTTAGAGTATGAATTTGCAGAAGGATCCCAAGATTCCTCTGAGAGGGCAGAAACCAAGACTTTACCTCCTTCTTCTCAAGATTTGAAGTTAGAGAAAGCTGTGAAGTTGCCCTGACTAAGGTCTGCTGGAAGTAAAGAACCAGGGGGAGGGGGCGGGGGGATGGATAGTGGATATCTGTGAAGGACTCAGGCTTCACACAAGGGCACACGGTTGTGGGGGGATTGCTGGCTCTGACATGTCACCCGGCTCCAGCCAGAAGCCTCTTCTTATCCAGCTGCCTTAGCATAGTATGGAGCTGTAGGGAACAATGGCTGGATGGGAAGAGAACTTGGGACCATGGCCTGTTCAGGGACCACATCAGCAGAAGGACTTCGCTACAGCAGTGGACATAGATGTCCACTGGATAGCGCAGAGCGAGCATTCAGCAGCACACCACGTAGCATCAATCACTGCAAGCAGACTCAACCAGAATTTCTAGTTTCTTTCCCAGTCTTGTACCTAGAAACAGGAGTCACCTCCTCTGGGCTGAGTAAGACCCTTAAAGTTTGGGGGAAGAAGGTAGAGAGGTCTCAAGAGGGAGATATTGAACTTTCTGCCAATAGGAACATTTTAGGGTTGGACAATTAGGGAAATAAGAGTTATGAACTTACTTGTAAGCCAAGCTGGTGAATTGGGTTATCCAAACTACAGGCACAGAAGAAAAAAGCTACATACATTCCAAATTCAAACTTATGTATGAAAGAAGTCAGAACAAGAAATCAATGAAAAGGTAATTGGGAAAGTAACTACAGTAACTATGAGAGCATATCTTGATGATAAAGCCATATATTAAGATCAAATAGGTGAACGAGGAGAGTACAGAAATGGACCACTTACAGAGGATGGAGTGAATTAATAAACATACATAGAAATATCCAACCTTACTAATAGTCAAAGAAGTACAAATTGGCATATCTCTTCCTTCTACTAAATTAGGGGAAATTATAATACCTAGTGCTGATCAGATTGGGGCTTAATACTCTATTTTGTTAGATGAAAATTTGTAAAACTCCATGGGAAAATGCTTGGCAACATTTATTTTAGAAATGTACATAACAAAGGCTTCTGGTTCTAAATGGCTGATCAGAAGTCTGTATTTTTCTTTACTACCTCCCAATGTCTCACTGAAATAATAGAAGACATATGAAAAAATAACCTTAATAGCAGTACTGGAAAATCAGGACAGTATGCTCCAATTGGGAATTTCTGGATGAGGTGAAGCTGATGAGATCAGGTTGATGGTGAAACCCAACAACCTAGGACCTCATAACAGATAGCCAAGAGGACATCCAACCCAAGTAGGTTTCCTCCCAGAATTCTGGCATAATCCCAGTATCAGAGGCATTGGGCCTTAGGAAAGAAGACCACAGGCCTCAAACTTGGGCCTTCAGACAAACTAGCTGAGCCGGCCTCTCCCCCCACTGTCTGAGCTGATGGAGATGTAGGATTAAGGCTCTCTGAAGGAGGACTTTCACCAGAAGAAACCCCCAGAATGGACACTAAGGTTACATAAACAAAACAGTATCCCAGGGTGCCTGGGTGGCTCAGTCAGTTAAGCATCAGACCTTAGCTCAGGTCATGATCTCATGGTTCATGGGTTTGAGCCCCGTATTGGGCTCTGCGGTGACAACTCAGAGCCTGGAGTCTGCTTCGGATTCTGTGTCTCTGCCTCTATCTGCCCCTCCCCTATCACACACACTCTCTCTCTCTCAAAAATAAAATAAACATTAAAAAATTGTTTTAAATAAAAGCAGTATCTCAGTGATCAGGAAGGATGGACAGGCCTCTAAACCTGACAGTCAAAAAAATGTATTGCTCATCTTCCTAGTAAGATGAACTGACTGGCTACGATGTAAAAGGCTGGATAATTTCCAGTGCTGTTGAAAGTAGGGGGGTACTGGTCCCTACATGCACTTGTTAGTGGGGTGTAAACTAGCAGAGCCAGTATGGGGACAATTTGATAATATGTACCAAAATTTGAAAGGTATGTGTACTTTTCCAGCCAATTCTACTTCCAAAGAGCTCATCCCATAGGAATATACATGTGCACAGATGTAAGTACAAGTATATTCCTTGTAGCTTTATTTGTAATTGCAAAAATCTGATAAATATTTATCAGTAGAAGTTAAATGAATTAGAGTTTTTCATGGAGTTGTTAAAGAGATCAAGGTAAAGTAAGACTATTTGAATTAAAGTTGGTGTATGAGATTAACATCTAAACATGTTCATACTGTTTGACCCAACATACTAATTTTTGGAAATATATCCAGAAGGAAATTATCCAAAATAAGGAAAAAGTTAAAATCAGAGAAAAAGTTAACTTGTAGTGTTATTTATAATTGAGAAAAAAATGGGGTTGCCTGGGTGGCTCAGTCCTGTGAGCCTCCAACTCTTGATTTCAGCTCAGGTCATGATCCCAGGGTCATGGGATCAAACCCCGCTTTGGGCTCCACGCTGAACATGGACCCTGCTTACGATTCTCTCTCTCCTTCTGCCCTCTCCCCGACTTGCATACGCTTTCTCTCTCTCTAAAATAAAATTTTAAAAAATAACTGAGAAAAAATTGAAAACAAGTTAAATATTTAGTGATAAGGAAGCTGTTTATGCATAATACAGACACTCAATGAAACATTGTATAGTTACTGAGTTATAATTACGAACACCTTAACAGGGCACAATGTTTAAGAGGACAAACTTGGACATTCATGTAAAATAGAATCACAATCAGGCAAAACATGGAATATAAGAAGGGACTATGTGGTACCAGGCTGGGGTGCAAGTGATGCGTAAGGACTGTAGATGATTTTTTTCCCTTTATTTTTATCACTTTCTGTAATGCTGCTCTAAAATAGTCTTATGAAACTAGTTTTTGGTTCTATAAATCCTCATTAGATTAATTCTTATTTTTCAGTAACTCTAGTCACTCTGATGACCTTCTCCTGTGCCCCCTTCCTACTACCTCTCACGTGCGCATTTCTCCTTGGGGTTGCTGGATAATGTCTGTGGTTACATGTTTCCGTACTGAGTACGTGGGGAAGAAGCCCAGGCCTTGGAACTAGAGGGCTCAGGTTGGATTCCTGGTCAGTGGAACTTTAGATGAGTCACTCAGCCTCTTTGAATTCCCACTTTCCATTTCCTTATGGTAATTATCCACTTACACACTTATACTATTGTGTAAATGTCCCCCTTTGGCATTTACATGAGTTCACCCTCGTGTAATATCTCTCTGGAATTCCTTTCTACACAGAAACCCCTCTGATTCAGGGACCTGTCTTATTCTCCTACAGCATCTAGCAAAGGGCTCCGGACATCATGGGTACTCATATTTGTTAATCAAAGTCTCACATATAAAAGTACCATATAAGCCCTTCACAAAAGCAAAGGATTACTGTTTTTTAATGATTTTTTTTTTACAGAATGCTTTTTATTATAAATGATTCTATTTATTTAAACTAAAAAAAATTCACCCATTTCTCCCCCCACCCCCATCACCCATCTCTGGCCACTGCTAATCTATTTTATCCACACACTGGTTTTGGGGGGGGGTTATTTGTCAAGATTTCACACGTAAGACAGATTATGCAGTATTTGTCTTTCTCTGACTTATTTCACTTAGCATAGTACCCTCAAGGTCCATGTTATGCAAATAACAAGATTTCGTTCTTTTTATAGCCAAATAATCTTTCATTAAACATATATACCACAAGCTCTTCATACTTTCATCCCTCAATGAACAGTTAGGTTGTTTCCATGCTTTGGCTATTGTAAATATGCTGCAATGAACGTGGGAGGGCTAACATCTTTTCAAGCCAGTGTTTTCATTTTCTTCAGATAAACACCCGGAAGTGGAACTGCTGGATCATGTAGTCTTTCTATTTTTAACCTTTTGAGGAACGACTGTATTGTGTTCCCCGGGGGCTGCACCAATTCACATTCCCACCAACAGTGTGCACAGGTTCCCTTTTCTCCACATCCTCACCAACACTTGTTATTTTTTATCGTTTTGATAATAGCCATTCTAACAGGTGTGAAATGCTATCTCATTGTGGTTTTGATTGGCAGTTCCCTTATGATTAATAATGTCAAGCATCTTTTCATATACCTACTGGCCACTTGTATGTATTTTTCTTTAGAAAAATGTCATTTTAGAAAAATACATTTAGAAAAATGTCCATTTAGAGCCTCTGCCCATTTTTTAATTGAATTGTTTATCTCTTTGCTATTGAGTTGTGTGAGTTCTTTATGTAATTTCGCTATTAGCCCCATATAGATATATGATTTGGTAAATATCTTTTCCTATTCAGTAGGTTTCCTTCTCATTTTGTTGATGGTTTCCTTTGCTATAAATCAACGTTTTAGTTTGATATAGTCTCATTTGTTTACTTTTGCTTTCGTTGCTTGTGCTTTCGGTGTCCTAGGCAACAAATCACTGCCAAGACCGGTGCCAAAAATCTGACAGCCTATGTTTGCTTCTTGGAGTTCCAAGTTTTTAGGTCTTAAGTGCAAATCGTTAATACATTTTGAGTTATTTTTTGTGTATAAGAAAGTGGTCCAGTTCCATTCTTTTGCATACAGCTGCCCAGTTTTCCCAGAACCTTCTATTGAAGAGACTTGTCCCAATTGTGCATTCTTGGCTCCTTTGTCATATGTTAATTGACCATACATGTGGGTTTATTTCTGGACTCTCTATTCTATTCCACTGATTTATGTGTCTGATTTTATGCCGATGTAATACTGTTTTAATTACTACAGTTTTGTAAGATGGATTGAAATCAGGGAGCATAATACCTCCTGCTTTTTCTTTCTAAGACTGCTCTATTTAAGGTCTACAAATTTTAGGATTATTTGTTCTATTTCTGTGAAAAATGCCATTGACACTTTCATAGGGACTGCATTGAATCTGTATATTGTTTTGGCTAGTATGAATATTTTAACAATATTAATTCTTCCAATCCGTGAGCATGGAATATCTTTCGATATGTTTGTGTCTTCTTCAGTTTTTTTCATTAGTGTCTGATAGTTTTAAATATACAGGTCTTTCGCCTCCTTACTTAAATTTGTTCCTAGGTATTATATTTCTTTTAATGCTATTGTAAATGAGATTGTTCTCTTAATTTCTCTGATAGTTCACTGTTAACATATTGATTTTTGTGTCCTGATTTTGTACCCTGCAAATTTACTGAATTTAGTTATTAGTTTAAATTTTTTTTCTATGAATTCTTTAAGGTTTTATGTATGTAATATCATGTCATCTGCAAATAGTGACAGTTTTACTTCTTCCTTTCCAAATGGTAGGACTTCTATTTCTTTTTCTTGCCTAATTGCTCTGGCTAGGACTTCCAATATGATTTTGAATAAAAATGGCAAGAGTGGACATCTTTGTCTTGTTCCTGGTCTTTGAGAAACAATTTCAGTTTCTCATAGTTGAGTATGGGATTTTCATATTTGTCTTTATTATGCTGAGGTATGTTCCCTCCATTCCTGCATTGTTGACAGTTTTATCACAAATGTATGTTGGATTTTGTCAAATGCTTTTTCTGCATTTATTGAGATGATCTTATGATTTTTATTCTTCATTTTGTTAGTGGATGTATCAAATAAACTAATATGCAGATATTGAGCCACCCTTCCATCCCTGGGATAAATTCCACTTGATCATGGTATATGAGCCCTTTGATGATTTATTGGATTTGGTTTGCTAATATTTTGTTAGGAATTTTTGCAACTATGTTCATCAGGGATATCAGCCTGTAATTTTTCTCATGGTGTCCTTGTCTGGTTTTGGTATCAGGGTAATCTTCCCCATAGAATGAGTTGGGAAGAGCCCCCTCCTCTTCTACTTTTTGGAAGTCTGAAAGGAATTGGTCTTAAGTTTTCTTTGAATGTTTTGTAGAATTTACCAGTGAGGTTATCTGGTCCTAGACTTTTGTTTGGGGGGAAATTTTGATTACTGATTCAATCTCCTTACTTATAATCCGTATGTTCAGATTTTTAATTTCAACATGATTCAGTTTGGGCAAGTTGTACATTTCTAGGAATTCTTTCATTTCTTGTAGTTGTCCAGTTTATTGGCCTCTCATGATCCTGTGCATCTCTGTGGTATTTGTTGCAATAGCTCTTTCATTTCTGATTTTTAAAATTTGAGTCCTCTTTTTTTCTTGGTGACTCTAGCTAAAGGTTTGTCAGTTTCATTTATTTTTCCAAAGATTCAGCTCTTAGTTTCATCTTTTCTATTGTCTTTTTAGTCTGTTTCATTTATTTCTACTATAATTGTTCCTTCTACTAACTCTTGGCTTTGTTTTTCTCTTTCTAGTTCCTTGAGAAACTAGAAGTTAGGTTCTTTATTTGACACTCTTCTTATTTCTTGAGGTAGGCATTTATCACTATGAACTTTTCCCTTTACAACTGCTTTTGCTGTATCCCAAAGATTATGGTATGTTACACTTCAATTTTCGTTTGTATCGGGGTATTTTTTATTTCTCTTTGGTTTCTATTTTGACCAGTTGGTGTTCGATAGCATGTTGTTAAATCTCTAAATATTTGTGAATGTTCTAGTTTTATTTATGTAATTAATTTCTAGTTTTATACCACTGTGGTTGGAAAAGGTGCTTGATATGATTTCAATCCTTCTAAATTTATTGACTTGTTTTTTGGCCTAATTTATGATCTATCTTGGAAAACATTCCATATGCACTTGAGAAAAATGTAATTCTATTGCTTTTAGATGGAATGTTCTGTATTTATATACTAAATACATCTAGTTTAATGTATCATTTAAGGCCAGTGTTTCCTTATTGACTTTCTGTCTGGATGATCTATCCATTGATATAAGTGGGATATTAAAATCCCCTACTATTATTGTATTGCTGCCTATTTCTCTCTTTAGATCTGTTAATATTTGCTTTATACATTTAGATGCTCTTATATTGGATGCATTAATATTGCAAATGTATCCTCCTGCTGGATTGACTCTTTTATCATATGTCATGCCCTTCTTTGTCTCTTGTGACAGTTTTTGTTTTAAAGTCTATTTGGTTTGACATAAGTATAGCTACTCCAGTTTTCTTTTAGTTTCTAATTACATGGAATATATTTTCCCATCCCTTCAATGTCATTCTGTGTGCATCCTTATTTTAATCTAAATTGTCTCTTTTTTTTTTAATGTTTTATTTATTTCTAGGAGAGAGAGAGAGATAGCGTGAGCACGGGAGGGTCAGAGAGAGAGGGAGCCACAGACTGAAACAGGCTCCAGGCTCCGAGCTGGCAGTCAGCACAGAGCCCAACGCGGGGCTCAAACCCACGAACCGCGAGATCATGACCTAAGCGAAAGTCGGACGCCCAACCGACTAAGCCACCCAGGTGCCCCACTAAGCCACCCAGGTGCCCCTAATCTAAATTGTCTCTTATAGGCAGCATATAGATGGGTCTTGTTTCTTAAATATATTCAGCCACTTTGTCTTTTGATTGTAGAATTGAGTCCCTTTACATTTAAAATAATTATTGTTAGGTATGTGTTTATTGGCATTTTGTTAATTGCCTTCTGGCTGTTTTTGTAGTTCCTCTCTGTTTTTTAAAATTAGAATTATTATTAATGATTTTTGGTCTCGTAGGTTTTACCTCACCATTAGAATTTCTTAAAGCATGCCTCTCCACCACCTGCAACAGAAATGCCCAGTATGCTAGTTTAAAATCCAGATTCCGGAGAACCCTTAAACCTAGTAACCCACACTCTATTAATGGAGCTTGGTAATATGAATTTTAAGTAAGGCAATTACATCATTTATTGCCCAAACTGTGACACTTTTGAGGAAAAGGGGCCACTATTAACTATGATGGAATAATTGTCATAAACCTAGAAGAGTCATAAGTTTTATTTTACTGTGACATGGGAGAAACACTGACCAGGGTTCTAATCCTTTCATGGTGAGAACCAGGTGTCTTCCCTCCTTTAATTCTGTCATAGGCCACAACAAGGACAAGGCCATGAGCTGATGGGCTGAGCCAGCAGCTACAATGCCGCCATTAGGGTGAGCGGAAGTAGCAGTTGGTCAAGAGTGTGAGAGCCGGTGTCCTAGGTAGGTCCTGGCCCACTATGGCCTCCTGCTACCTTGAGAGATGCTGAGAGCGGTCACCACAAATGAAGCTGACAGGACCAGTCCTGGTGTCCCCTTGAAGGATCAGGCTCTTCTCGCCCAGAGACGGGACTTTAAGGTGACTCAGTCACACAAATTATGCCCCATATAAAATGGTGGGAAAGAACACGTGTGTTAAGTCAGACAGCTCAGGGCCAACAACAGCCACCTAGGGAGGGGTGAGGCTCTGCCATCTGCCAGATGTCCAGTGTGGCACTGCAGCCTCCAGCCCCTGGGGCTGGGCTACTATTTCATCCCAGGGGAACTTTCCTTATGTTCATTTTGCCTTTCCTTTTCATTTACAATCATGGAAAAGCAGCCAGTTCTATCAAAGCCAGTTCTGAGAACTCTGAGCCTAAGAGACTACTAAAATACTAGTCTCTGACCTATCTCAGCAGAATCCCTTGAGGTTTAATAAGAAACCATCTAGAGCTGATGTTTTCATTGTCCCCTACTTGCATTAAGCCGACAGTCCACAGAATGTCTGCATGACTATGTGTTTTTTTTTTCTCTTTCCTATGCCCCACACTCTCTTCACACTGATATTTTTTCTGTGTCCTTGAGACAAGCCCATACATCACTATGTGAATGCATATGAGCCTTCCAATTTGTAGTGTAGCTTATAGACTCCTGGAATTTTGCAAATAAAGCATAAACAGCTTTAAAATAAGCTTTTAATTATGCTATAGCCAACAAACTGGTTATGGTAATGTACATGACATATGTAGACCTTTGGATATTTGCTGCCATTGGGGCATATCTGGACCATGTCCAGAGAGGAGCTCAGGAGACTCACAGCCAGTCAGGTGAGCAATGGTTAGAGAAATCAGTCTTGTTGGGTGTGCCCCGAGAAGATGTTGGAGAGAGAATGGGAGGAGAGGCTAATGTGATACTTTCTGCCTAATATGTGAAGACCTGTCACTTGAAAGAAGGATTTGTCTTATTCGGTATTTCTGTTCCATAAAACTATGTAACTCCATGCTTTCTCTTTCATGATATTCCCTTCCCCACTGCCTCCACCTCTCAAGTTTCACACCTTCCCCTGTGAAACCTTCCTGGGGCAAAGCCAGCTGTATCCTCCTTCAGGCTGCCAGCACCTATCACGCTGTTCTTCTTTAAAAATATTATCCCCTTGGAGAGCCTGGGTGGCAAAGTCGGTTAAGCATCCGACTCTTGATTTCGACTCAGTTCATGATTTCACAATTCGTGAGTTTGAGCCCTGCATCGGCCCTACACTTGGAGCCTGCTTGGGATTCTCTCTTTCCCTCTCTCTCTGCTCATAGCTCACACTTTCTCTCTCTCTCTCAAAATAAATAAACTTAAAAAAATAAAAATACAAATAAAAAAATAAGAACATTATCTCTTTGTCTCATCCACTAGAGTCTGAGGCCCTGCGGGCAGGGGCTGGACTGCATTCTCATATTTCAGCACCTAATACGGAGTAGACCTTTCATCCACGTTTCCATGAATAAACTGCGTGAATAAAAGAATACACGATTTTTTGGAAGGAGCTTTTTCATGTAAAGCTCTGTGAGGTGACAAGGATCATCATCACTTCCATTGTACTGATGAAGTGACTGAGGCCCCAAGAGAACAGGTGACTTGTCTAAGGTCGCATGACTTGAAAGCAGTGTCACCTGGTTCTCAGGTCTTCCTGTGTTAAGTGCTAATTCTTTCTGCCGTAAGAAAAAAGTATGAAAGCACCCAGGCAACAACAAACAAGCCAGTATTGATTGGCACTAATTACATCCCTCCTTGCTGGGACTGGGCCTTCTCTTTAGAACATAAGTAAGGAATAATGTCCTCAGAGATACAGAGAAAAGATTGGGGGTTGCCAGCAAGGCAGTAGGCAGTGGGCAAAATCGGTGAAGGGGGTCAAAAGGTACAAACTTCCAGTTAAGTCACAGTGGTGCAACGTACAAATGGTCACTATAGTGAATTACATTCGATAGCATATTTAAAAGTTGCTAAGAAAGTAGACTTTAAAAGTTCTCATCACAGGGGCACCTGGGTGGCTCAGTCAGTTAAGCATCTGACTTTGGCTCAGGTCATGATCTCATGGTTCATGAGTTTGAGCCCCGAGTTGGGCTCTGTGCTGACAGCTCAGAACCTAGAGCCTGCTCTGGATTCTGTCTCCCTCTCTTTCTGCTCCTCCCCCTGCTTGCTCTCTCGCTCTCGCTCTCTCAAAAATAAATGAACATTTACAAATAAAAAGAAAAGTTCTCATCATAAGAAAAGACATTTTCTGCAGTAGTTTTCAGGAGAAAAATATTTTAAAATATCCCACATAAACAAGAACATTAAAGTCATTGTTGTTTATTTTTTAAAAGCTGTAATTATGTACAGTAATTAAGTGTTAACTAGACTTACGGTGGTGATTGTATAGGTCATTTCATAGTATTTACATCTATCAAATCGTTATGCTGTACACCTGACACTAATACAGTGTTTACATGTCAGTTATGCCTCAGTTAGAAAGAGAATGAATAATGTCCACCATAGCTATTCATTACTCATAACAATGCTTTGAAGAGAAACTTGCTATTTTCCATTTTACAGAAGAGGAAACTGAAGGTCAAGAAATTAAGAAACTTGTCCAAAGCCACACATCTAGTAAGTGGCAGAGTCAGGATTTGGGCCCTGGTGTTCATGAAGCCAAAGCGCATTAGACCCTGCATACTATTGCTCGATTCAATATCAATTATTACTACCGAATGCTGTTTCTGGAACAGGAAGATCAACTTCACCTCAAAATAAAGGAGCACGTTTTAACAGTGAGTAACTACAGGGAAAAAGGGGAGGAGACAGTGAGACCAGTGTCAACCATAATTGGAGGTGTTTGAGCATTTGCTGGGATGGATGGAGTAGATGACTTTTATGGTTCCTTTTGCCCGAGGTCTTGCTTCTAACACCTGTGAGACCCAGGGCAAGATGACAAATGGAGGCTGAAGGCCATGTGTTTAAATATTTAAAAGTTAAAAGTCAGGCTAGCATCTGTGAAATAAAAAAGATTATATCTCCCTACCTTGATATATATCCATTTACAACACCTGGGTGGCCAGACTCCATTTTAGAATTCCTTGGAGCTCCATGATGAAATGTGGCAGCGTGGTGATGGCTGGCCCAGTTGCCAGCCCCATGCCCACCCGCTTCCTCTTCATCACAGACTTAGTCCTGTACCCATGAGAGGCCACATGTGCATGGAGTGTGGACACTCCAGTCTGAATGTGCAGGCCCCATCCACTCTCCCCAAAGATCTGCCTCTTGGCCCCCTCCACATGCATACTCATGGAAGAATAGATCTGGAAGAGGCCTGCACGGGCCCTGGAAGTGGCTTGAGGCTGTACGGACCAGAAAGGCGGACACGGACGCATCCTCTCAACCCCCCAGACTCGTCCTCACACAGGACTGGCATGGCCCGAGGAGAGTGAGGGCAGGGGTCTCAGAGCTACTCCCCACATGGAAGTTCCATGATGTTAAATTCCTCGGGTTTTTCCTTTCTTCTGAATACTTACATTATCTGAGTTTAAGAACAAAATCCTCTGTCTGGGACAAAGACCTCTAGTCTAGATGATTCTGAGCTGGGCTCGGGGAAGCTCTGCTGGGATAAGTGGCTTAAAAAGGAATATTGCTGCAGAAACCCAGACCAAATAACTGATGGGGACTCAAATTCATGTTCCTTTGTTTTCTGCTCATTTCTTCCTGGCCAGCAGCCCACACATCGTTTACTTACGAATGTTCTGGGAATTGGGGAACTTTTGTCCTTTATCCCACAACTTTCTTCCCCTCCCCTCTCTCCCTATTCTCTGATGTTCCAAAGGCCACCATCTTCCCAGGTCTGCTCAGAATATGAGCTGGAGCTGCGTTCTCCCACCCCCACAGCAGGTCTTTTCTATAGCAAATATCTTAAGCTGGAAGTCCCAATCTCGGTGAGGACAGATGCTACCCGCCCAGATCACTGGAAGGGTGAGTTCTGTCTCCTAAGGGTGACAGCAGCTATGGAGGCTAGGTCTGCCGTGCTCACCAAACCAACTCTCCCTTTATCCCAGCTTCTATCTGCATGTGGGTTGGAAGAGGTCTTCAGTGCTGGCTTAAGGGTCTGAGAGCCAGACCTTGGTTGAAATACTGGCTCCGTTACCTTTGTAATCTTGGGTAAATCATGTAATCACTTTGGGCCTCAGTTTTCCATTTCTAAAATCTCTCAAATGGAGGAGGGGAGGTGCTCATGAACTGTGAGATCATGACCTCGGCTGAAACCAAGAGTCGGCTGCTTAACGGACGCAGGCGGAGCCACGCAGGCGTCCCCAGAGTAGACTTTCTTTATGAGGTAAATGGGCTCTGAATGGTGAACAAGCACAGTCTGGCAGTAATGGTCTTATTTAAAGCCAGAGGACTCTCATCTGGATTTACCAAATATAGGAACAGGTGAGTGGGCAGTGGGAAAGAGGGAGGATTATTCACTTTCAAAATGGTTCCCTTTTTGTCTTCTGAGAATTTTTTTTTTTTTTTTTTTGGTCTTGACTTGTTAGAAGCTGGAGGACCAAGAAAACAGATGCAGAAGCGTTAGAGTGAAGGTCAAACCTACCAGTGGTTACACGCTGAGAGAAGTAGTCAGGTGGTGTTTGGCAAAATTACCTTTGCACAGAAAATCCTGAGAAATGTATCACTCATATTTGCACAGCGTTTTACAGCCTACGATGCCTATATATTAACCCATTGTCTCCTAGAGTCCCTGAGCTGAACACTCAGCAGGAGTAGTGCCCCAGCTGGCAGCCGCATTCCCCGGGGAGTTTTGTTACCAGGCGGGTCCCAGATGCCCCAAGACTAACAAATCAGAATCGCTGCAGGTGGGAGGCTGTATGGTTAAAAGCCCTCCATGGGGTCCCCATGGGGCACAGGATTTGGGCACCTGCCCTCAGCAAGGTCAGCTGCAACCGCCTCCCATCATCTCTCACCTGGACGCTGCCGCGGGTTCCTTCCTTGGGGTCCCTTCGCCACTCTGCCACCAGACTGTTCCCTGAAACACACCTGATCAGAACACTCCCTGGGGGCCCCCTCCCTAAACTCCCTCACGCTGCCGCCTGGCACTTTGAAGAAGCGGTGGAGTGGGGTGTCTAGACCTTGCTCTCAGCCCCACCCCGCCCCTCCCCCTCCCCGCTCCTTGTGCAAAGCTCCTCTGTGGAATGTTTCCCGGTTTTGCCCCAGGCCCGTAGCAGGTGCTGTGCATCTTCTGTGAGCAGCACCACTGTCAGGCTGCGTGGCTGTGGATTACAGGCGCGTTTAACTGCCCAAGACCGTGGGGGAGGGAGCCTTCGGGGCAGGGGCTGTGTCTTGCTCATTCCTGTACCCCTCCTGCCTGGTCAGGAGGCAGCACAAGGTAGGGGCTCTATAAATGCCAGCTGGAGGAACGAGCGCAGGCACTCACGCAGGTACCTGAGCTACCATTTGTTCACTTTGGATCAGGCAAGTCTCAAGAACAGATGTGTTTAGGGCGAGCTCTCCTTGCTCAAAGGCCTAACTGCACAGCCAAACATCTTACTGTATTTACTACAAATTAAGAGGAGCCTTGGACTAAAGAGATTGTTTAGGAACTGGAAGACTGCTTTGGGCTTGATATCACTTGTTCCATGAGCACTTAATGTTTTTTAAATAATCTCGTTTCAAACATTATTAATAATACTGCTTTGTAAGTCAAAGGATGTCAGGGTTCGCCTAATGGACTTGATCTAATTCATCCTCCCGCATCCCTGATGGTCCCTTTCCCTGGCAGCAAGCCTGAGGTGGCCAGGACGCAGGCAATGCTGGCGGCAGCGCCGGCACAGAGCCCAGGCACCCGGTGGTCCCGGCCGGCCCTTCCCACCACGGGGCGCTTGAGAAAGGGCCCTCCCTGCACCTGGGTCCTGAAACACACACAGATGCATAGAGACAAGGACAGAGACGCTGGGCTGAGAAAAGTCAGGGGCCACAGAGGTCACAGACCACATAGGAAACGCTCAGTATTTGGGGTCTGAAGTCTGAATTTACATCCTGGTTCTCCCGGTGATCTTGACAAAGTTACCCAAGCTCTCTGAACCTGGATGTTTTCCTTTGTCAATGGGGACAATGCTTGTATCTTCCTTATAGGGCTGTCTTGAGGATTAAGTGACCCAATTACATCAAAGGGCTCAGCAGGCGGGGAAGTGCCTCACACTCACACACGTGGCTGGGGGGACGGAGCCCAGAGACACCCCTCTCCCCTGCTCAGCTGCAGCTTCGGTGGGGAAGCAGAACAGCCCGGCCCCTGCACCCGAGCCCACATTCTAGCCCGGGCTTCCGTTCAGATGTGCATTTCACTTTGCTCATGACTTCAGGAGCATGGTGGCTGGCCCTGCAGGGTCCTTCTTCTTTTGGGGTGATCAGGATGGGGACCCTTCAACCAACTTGTGCGTGGCGCTGGATCAACCTAGGGGGAACCTGGGACCCCAGCGCTGTCACAGTTGCCCTCCTGAGGGTGAGGATCTCAGAAAGGCCTGTCCGAAGTAGAGGTAGGGGTGCTCCCACTTCGGGTTCAGTTCCTGGTGGTTCTGGGAGACTTCTGTGATGTGTTAGCAGGGGCTTGGTGGCTGTTTATTTTTTTTTTTTAAGCTTATGTACTTATTTTGAGAGAGGAGAGAGAAAGAACGGGGGAGGGGCAGAGAGAGGGGGACAGACGATGCGAACTGGGCTCTGTGCTGACAATAGACAGCCCAGCATGGGGCTCACTCTCACAAACCTTGAGATCATGACCTGAGCCAAAGTTGGAAGCTTAACCGACTGAGCCACCCAGGCGCCCCTAAGTGGCTATTAAGACTAAAACAACATGACATCTCTTTTTTAATCCAACAAACCAGTCAATATTTAAAAATGTATATCAAGGAGTCCATTTTTGACAAGGGTGTGGGGATACGAGCATACACTATGAAGTGTAAATACGTTTATACTTTTTAAAAGGCAATTTGGCAACATGTACCACTCTTAAAAATCAAGGGTCCAGGGGCGCCTGGGTGGCTTAGTCGGTTGAGCGTCCGACTTTCGCTTGGGTCATGATCTCGCTGTTCGTGGGTTCGAGCCCCGCATCG
Organism: Crocuta crocuta; assembly: GCF_008692635.1. NCBI lineage: Eukaryota > Metazoa > Chordata > Mammalia > Carnivora > Hyaenidae > Crocuta > Crocuta crocuta. Next base: position 12,455,465 of record NW_027529934.1, read on the forward strand.
GGCTCTGTGCTGACTGCCAGCTCAGAGCCTGGAGCCTGTTTCGGTCTGTGACTCCCTCTCTCTCTGTCCCTCCCCTGCTCACGCTGTCTCTCTCTCTCTCTCCTAGAAATAAATAAAACATTAAAAAAAAAAATTTTTTTAAAAATCAAGGGTCCAGCAATTCTACTTCACATATTTACTCCAAAGAAGTAATTATGGCTATATGCGAACTCTAAGTCAATAACGATCACTGCAGCATTCTATATGAGTGACAGTTTGGAGGCAATCAAAATGCTTACCAGCAGGGGGACGTTAAATACATTACCGTATCTACAGAATACCATTAAAAATAGTATTAACATAAATACTGCTGAGCAAGCAGGTTACAAATCAGTATTACTAAACGACACTCTTCACGCATGTTTTCATAAAGAAAAACAAACATACATACATACGGCCTGGTGAGGGGATAGCTAGAATAATATATACTAAAATATTAATAGGGGCACCTGGATGGCCCAGTTGGTTAAGCCTCCCACTTCAGCTGGTCTCGTGGTTCGTGAGTTCAAGCCTTGTGTCAGGCTCTGTGCTGACAGCTCAGAGTCTGAAGCCTGCTTCAGATTCTGGGTCTCCCTCTCTCTCTGCCCCTCCTCTGCTCGCGCTCTATCTCTTTCTCTCTCAAAAATAAATAAACATTAAAAAAATTAAAAATAAAATGTTACTAGATTTTTTTTTAAGAAACGGGATTACAGATTATTATTCCCCCACCCCTACCCCATGTACTTTTCAGTGTTTTCCAAGTTTTTTGTCTTGAACTCATACACCTTTCCACATTGTGAAGAAATAGTTACTACATGGAAAAACCTAACCTGGAGTCTGGGTCGGGGTAGCTCAGGTATACAGTCCCACCAGAGGCTTAGAATGCCCTGGTACATTCCCTGCGACAGGATGCAGAATGAAAACCCAGGGAAGGCCTTTTTGATCCCTGGCTGGCTGTCCTCTCATTTTATCCAAAAGAGAGGTCTGCTGGAAGACATGGGTGTGGCGGACATAATGTGCTTCAGACTTACACTCACAGTTTCGAATCGCCTGTATTTATGGCCTGTGCAGTGACCTTTCTAGTCCACCGCAATTTATGTTTTCTTAATTGGTTTTCTTGAAACAAGCAGCGGTAAGTTATATCCCTAGCAAGGGAGGAACAAATCCCATCAGAGACCAGGGTGAGGGCTGGGGATGGGTGGGGAGGGGATATGGACCNAACCTCCCAGCCGGCCACACGGAACTACAGTGCCTTTAATTGATCTGGTGCATCGCAGCGAGGAGATGGTGGAGAAGCCAGGCTCTAAGTGAATAATCTCTTGATGTTCTATATTTATTTGTCCTCCCGCAGTGACGTCCATGGCCAATTTCTAAGGATGGGCAGCTTTTTTTTCCACATTTGGGACCACCCGCCTGGTAGCCAAGCAACAGAAGAATCTGGTCTGCCTCACAGGACTGAAGGGACAGGAATGGGGAGGATTCAAATCACTCATTAAGTCAGTGAAATAAAAATAATCACAAGGAAGGAGCCTGCAAGGAATGCCCTAAAGCCCCAGCATCTAGCGTTTACGCACAGCGATGTCTCTATCCTGCGCTATCTTCTATAGAAAAGCAATGCGAAGCGGTATCCTTTTTTCTTTCTCTGGCATAAAACAGGAATTCAGCAAATGTCAGTCTATTTTTCTAACTTTGTGTTGCATATATGCAGGATTTTTTGTCTTCACAAGATGAGTAAGCCCCTCCAAGGATGATTGCACATCATGTTTTTTCTGGGTTTGGGGATACAGGTATTTAGGGCAATGCCGGACACGGAGCTGGAAGGGAACTACAGAAGATTCCGCCAGAGCACCGCCTTCAATGTTGCAGACACAGAGTTAACTGCAAATCCAGTTCATCCTCACAATGAACTCTATAGTGCAGAATTGTCTTTATTTTCAGATGAGACTGGAGTTTCAGAGAGATTTAAGTAACTTGCCCACGTCACCCCACCAGGAAGCGACAGGGCAGGGATGTCAGCTTAAGCAGTGTGGCTTTACTGGGCCAAAGTGGAGACAGGGACAAATGTGGCTCTGGCAAGGTCATTCTTGGAGGGCACAGAAGGTTCTGGAAGGCCCAAGGTGCTGGTGCGTATCAGGCAGGCTTGTCTTCAAGTACAACCAACACAGAACCGCCCTTCCAGCAATCCTCTGGCTTGGTCACTGCAGACCAGAGCTGACCTCTGGCCCCGGTACAGAGTGGGTGAGGGGAGGCAGGAATCTCCCCTGCCCATTTCTCCCCAGGGACTTCTATTCCTTTTCTTTTTTTTTAAATGTTTTATTTATTTCTAGGAGAGAGGGAGAGACAGCGTGAGCAGGGGAGGGTCAGAGAGAGAGGGAGTCACAGACTGAAACAGGCTCCAGGCTTGAGCTGGCAGTCAGCACAGAGCCCGACGCAGGGCTCGAACCCATGAACCACGAGATCATGACCTAAGCGAAAGTCGGATGCTTAACCGACTAAGCCACCCAGGCGCCCCCAGGGACTTCTATTCCAAATGTGTCTCCAAGAGAGAAGATGGCCAGCATTTGAGCAAACTCTGGAGCTAGGAGGTAAAATCAGGGAAACAGCCTAGCCCATGAGGAAGTGCATGAGTTTTTTTATGTGCTCGATTGTAGGGGAAAAAATGGAGAGCATAAAACAGTGCAAAGCATGTGTCCATCCCACATAGTGGCTGAGACTTCTGATTTGCTGCTTAATATCTATGTGACTGTAGGCAAATTCGGGAACACTTCCATGGCCCTGCTTTTCTCATATATGAAATTGGATTATCTTTTCCTATTTCGTCTATTGTGTCAGCGGAATGTGTGGGGGTAGGAGACAGACGACGTACGGAGGCCTGAATTACCACCCTGACATGAGCTGGGTGGCCTCAGACGAGTTCCCCAACTGCTCTAGAAAACAGTTTGCTCCCCCGCCAAAGGAAGGTGCAGACTCGGGACCTTGAAGGATGGCATAGTGCTAGTGTTCTTGGCTCTCGGGGGCTGCCTCCTCATGAGGGGAGCCGAGGACTGCCCGTTCCAGAAAGGAGGACTGAGAAACAGGCCTCGCTGCATCCCTGCTGACGGACCCCTTCCCGGGGCCCCCCTCGCCCCGTCCTGGTCTCCGTCCCCACATCAGGGGCCCTGCTCATCCCCTCCAAGTCCGCTAATTCAATGAGCCCGGGTCTGTTGAATTAAGCCCACTGCAGCCCCCGCCAGAATGCTCTAACAGCCCTAATTGGAAAAACAGCCTCAGCCTCTGTGCATCAAAGCTGATTACATCTGCGAGCGGAGGGGCCTGGTCCCTGTGCGGGGCGCTCGCTCTGCCAGGCGGGCCGTGAGATCATCGCCCCCCCCTCCCCCGGNGGCGCCTCCGCACTTCAAGGGGAGCAGAAGGCCTCCCAAGCTTTGCCTCTGCGGCATAAACCAGTCTGGGCTCCTCACTGCGAACTGGAAACAACTCGCTCTCAAGGCACAGAGTCATTTTTCTCAAACCCGCATTCACTCCCCGCCCCCATACACACAATCCTAGTGGAGTCGAGGGACCAGCCGAGAAAAGGCACACCTGCCTCAGGGCGCCACCCTGAGGGGCCGCAGTCCAGCCTCCGCAATTCCCGTTGGAATTCTCACTGGAAGCCCTTCCTCAGGGGTCAGAACTGTCAACCAAGCAACGAGAGCATTCTGGGCATCTGCCGTGTGTCCCACACTGTGAGGCGGCTGGATGGGGGAGGAGGGGAAATGAAGAGAAGCATAATCACTTCTCCCCATTAAATCACCAGCTTTTAAAGGTATTTTTTGAGGCGCACCTGGGTGGCCCAGTCGGTTGAGCGTCCGACTCTGGTTTCAGCTCAGGTCATGATCCCGAGGTCATGACATGGAGCCTCGAGTCAGGCTCTGTGCTGAGCAGTGAGCCTGCTTAAGATATTCGCATTCTCTCTCTCTCTCTCTCTCTCTCTCTCTTCCGCTTTATCTCCCCTCAGCCCCTCCTCCTGCTCTCTCTCTCAAATAAACAAAATTAAAAAATAAAAACAAAACCACTTTTTGAGATAAAATTCGCATAACATAAAATTCAAATATTAACCATTTTCAAGTGTGCGGTTCAGCGGTGTTCTAGAATGCCCGCAGGGTAGTGCAACCATCACTAACTTCACAACACTTGTGTTGTACCCCAAGGAAACCTGAACCCCATTAGGCAGTCACCCTCCCTCTTCCCAAGGCCCTGGAAAACCACTCATCTCATCGACTCTCTATTAAATCACTGGGTTTAAGACTCATCACGCATACCTGCTTCCCCACTTCTCCGTCTCTGTCCTTTGTCGTGACTGGGTGCCGAGAGACCTTTGCACGAAGCACAGAGGATACTTATATTTCCAAGATCTCAAAGCATTCAGATGCTACAGGTTCCTCTGGCCTTGACACACACTGTGACTGTCAAGTGCCCTCTGTCCCCACACCACCCAGAGGCTGAGAACACTCTTGGTTCTTTGGTGTAAGTCTAGAGTATAGCTCTGGTCTAACTTCTATAATGAGGTAGTGTTAAACATTTAACTAATGTTTTTAACTTACGTTGGCATCAAGAATAAAGCATTTAAAGCAAACACAAGAAACCAAACAGAAATGGTTTTAACACAAACCTGTTCTGGGGCAGGTACCTGTGAAGGAATCACACAATCTTTAGGACGAATGCATTGCTGGCCCCAACCGCAGAGTTTCTGATTCAGCAGGTCTGGGTGGGGCTTAAGGATGTACATTACTTTTTAATGTTTATTTTTGAGAGAGTGTGTGTGAGCAGGGGAGGAGCAGAGAGGGAGACACAGAATCAGAAGAAGGCTCCAGGCTCTGAGCTGTCAGCGCAGAGCCCGGTGTGGGGCTCGAACTCACGGACAGCGAGATGATGACCTGAGCCCAAGCCGGATGCTTAACCTACTGAGCCACCCAGGCGCCCTGAGGATGTGCATTTTTAACAAGTTCCCAGCTGGTGGGATATTGCTGGTCCAGGACCACACGTAGAGAACCGCTAACACAGTACACGCACGGCTACTACTCCTGTATTGACTAATGGCCACAGCAAAGACAAATGATCACCAATCTCATGCATTTGGTTTTGTCTATACATCACTCCTTCAAGTTGAAGTCTTGTCTTGATTACAGTCATTGGTAAATAACACTGTACTTTCACAAGTATGCTTTATGTTAAAAAAAAATTTTCCTTTTCACACTAGGAAGCCCAGATCAGAAATCCTTAACGTGCTTGCAAAGGGCATAATCAAGTAGTAAATAATTTCCTTTCTAAACAGAAGGGAGACTGTGAATTTACGGACTATATCCTCCTACTAGTTATGGTCGTCTTTGAGATCTTGACCCATAACATAAATACACATGTGCATAGTCCTGAGCCCTCTGGGCCCATCGTTTAAAGGTTTCCCTTTCAAACATATGTGTCATGACTTGTACCATCATATCCACACGAGCCTGTGTGGCCCTCGCTCCCCACATGCTTTGTTCCAGGGATGAAGCCAACACCAGACTTTGAGTTATGGCCAGGCCTTCTTCAGGGCATGGGCTCTCTGCAGAAACAAGCATGTCTCTTCCATAAGGAACTAGTAACATTCCGAACAGTAAACACACACACACAAATACAGTTATATATGGCCCTCTATAGTTTACATAGTATTTCCACATCATCTAATATAAAGCTCAAAGAGATCCTATGACATAAGTAAGGGGGGATGCCATTATTATTCTATGTAAGCCATAAATAAACTGAGACTCGGTTTACTGAGGTGATTTTTCCCAAGATCCTCCACCCAGCAGTGAAGCCAGACCTCTAACCAAGGCCATGGCCACATATCAGCACTTTATCATTCACATGGACTCCCAGAGTTAAGGCCCCATCTGTCAATATGGAGGTCTGGACCTCCACTTGAAAATAACATAAATCTATCTGTTTACTTATGGTTGAAGAGCAGAAACCAATGGGTGCACATAAGCAGAAACTGTAAATGCACATTCCTATTTCGTTTTGTCTCAGTGTGCCCAGTGCAAGACCACGTTCCCCGGAACATCTCAGTCTGTTCATTTAGCTGAAATGAACTTGTCACTGCCTGGGCTCCATCTCTGAGTCTCACTAACCAAGTCCCACTGGGGCTTTTAAGGCCTTTGGGAGGAAGCATCTCTCTGTCTCAGCAAAGAGCCACCCACAGTCCCCAATCTCATTAGGTCTCATTAAAGTACCAGAGGACCAGGAACACTGATGGGCCAGGGAGGCACTCGGGCTCTTCCGGGGCTGTCTTACCACAAAGTAAAGATGTGACCCTGACCCTGACCACTCCAGCCCAGCCACCCAGCCACTCTTTCTCTCTCTCCCTCCCTCCCTTCTTCTCTGTCACTTTCTCCTTCTCTCTCCCTCTGCCCCCAGGCTTACTCCCTCTTCAAATATTCATATCCAACCCCTTCTTTCTACTCCTGCTACTAATACCCTGGTTCAGAGCCTGTGACTCCTTGTAGACTATTGCCAGCATAAAATATTTTAAATGTTTATTTTGATATAACTTTTACTTACCCCTTTTCTAATATATAAACATAAGTGAAGACAAGCCTAAGGAAAACAAAAACCACCCAGATTCTTAATACCTAGGATAGTTACTGTTGATATTTTATGTTCTTTTTTAATACATGAGTATATATTGACTGCATTCAGTTTTGAAAGCTACTTTCTAAAATACAACTGCACGGCTCTCCTGCCTAAGCCCTGTAAAGGATCTTCCCGCATCTAGGATAGAACATTAACATTCGCTGCCCTCTTGGGTCCATCTGACGATTCCTCTTGAGCCTCCCCGAGCCCTGGGTCTCTAGCTCAGAGCCTGAAATGTGCAACCATCAAGCATGCGCCTGGCTGGATGGTCTGTTATACCTCACAATGGTGAAAAAAAATTTTTTTAATGTTTATTTATTTTTGAGAGCGAGAGAGACTGAGCACAAGCAGGGGACGAGTAGAGAGACAGGGAGACACAGAATCTGAAGCAGGCTCCTGGCTCGGAGCTGTCACCACAGAGCCCCGCATGTGAGATCATGACCTGAGCCATGAGATCATGACCTCAGCTGAAGTCAGAGGCTTAACCGACTGAGCCACCCAGGTGCCCCACAATGTTTAAAAGGACAGTGTTACCAGGTGGGGCTGGCACTCCCTGACCCCACTACAAACCGCTTGACACAGAGTCCCTTACACACACACATACACAGGCTTACACACGTATGTTAACTGCGTGTTTACAGTTAACTGTGTGTTTACAGTGTTCGTGGCTAGCTACACTGATCTATGTACCTTCCCCTACAGCTGCCTATAAGCCAATTTCCCCTGCCTGGAATGCTATTATCCTTCCTGCCACCACTCGTCAGAAAACCCAGATAATATCTTCATTTTTTTCAAATCCACGGTCAGAAAAATCTCTCCCTTTCCTTTGTTCCTGGAGCATGTGATAGTCCACTTCACTTCTATGTCCTAACCACAGTCTTTTATGTACGTGCTGTCTCACCCTGCAGAATTCTTAGTGGCCTGAGATCGTCCTTATGTGGTCTTTTATTCCATAAATGCTGTTCACAGTAGGTGCGGAGATCAGTTGAACTGAAACTGATCATGAATGTATAAGGCCTTGGGACCACCCACCTTCACCTGATTTGTCCTGGGCGATGTCTCCTTTTTGGGAACCAGGGCCAGCAGAACGTAAGGAAGCTGCTCTGGCCTCCTCATGATCCTACCTGAGCCAACTGGGATTCTGTATTTAGAGTTAAGGGTGAGAGGCAATGTATATTCAAGATTGCCAAGACAAGACGATGATTCTTTACATCTTAGCTCAACCCAAAAAGGATTTCAGATGGTTCAGATATACATACCATTCAGTAGAATAAAAATTAAGTAAAGACTGGGGCGCCTGGGTGGTTCAGTCGGTTAAGCAACCGACTTTGGCTCAGGTCATGATCTCACAGTTTGTGAGTTCGAGCCCCACATCAGGCTTTGTGCTGTGTTCACGCTGTCTATCTGTCTGTCTGTCTCTCTCTCTCAAAAATAAATAAATATTAGGGGCGCCTGGGCGGCTTAGTCGGTTAAGCGTCCGACTTTCGCTTAGGTCATGATCTCGCGGTTCGTGGGTTCGAGCCCCGCGTCGGGCTCTGTGCTGACTGCCAGCTCAGAGCCTGGAGCCTGTTTCAGTCTGTGACTCCCTCTCTCTCTGACCCTCCCCTGCTCACGCTGTCTCTCTCTCTCCTAGAAATAAATAAATAAATAAATAAATAAATAAATAAATAAATAAATATTAAAAAACATTTTTTAAGTAGATAAAGACAGCAAGGAGGGTCTCATAGAAACATGTGGCCAGCCAGAAGCTGATATTCAGAAATGCTTGAAGTGGACTGCAAATTTAACTCTGAGCTTCTTAGCAACCAAAGCAAAAGGGGAAATAGGATCAGTTAAGGCAAATCCCAGTTTAAGAGGAGGTCAGTTTTTTGTTCCACTAAGTTGAGAGGAATTCTCTTAAAGGGGAGACTGAGATCTACTAGGGAAAGCTGTCACCATATCATTACATATATTTTAAAAAGCAGCTTCTTATTGTGTCTTCCAGGGCAGTTCGAGGGCCTAACATCCAAGAAAAATCTCTGAAAGAAAGCATACTGGGAGGCCCCTGGGGGCCCCAGTCAGGTAAGCGTCTGACTTCAGCTCAGGTCATGATATCACCACTTGTGAGTTCGAGTCCCACAGCTCTGTGCTGACAGCTCAGAGCCTGGCGCTGGCTTCGGATTCGGAGTCTCCCTCTCTCTCTGCCCCTCCCCACTCACACTCTGTCTCTGTCTCTCTCAAAAATAAATACACATTAAAAAAAATTAAAAAAAAAAAAGCAAGCACACTGGAAGGTGACAGTGTTCAAACCGTCAGTGCTGACAGGCGAGCTAGCTGGGGCTCAGGGCATCCAGAGCAGCGGCTCTGATGGCTGCCACCCAGAGCCCGGGAGGTTGGGGACCCGCCGCAGGTCTATGGTGGGGCATTAGTGGGGGGACGCGTGTGGAGGCTGATCTCACGGCGCTTCCGGCCTCCTCATCCGCCTCACCCAGAGCACTTCAGCTTCTCTGTTTTCTATCTTAGAGTTTGGGGTCAGCTATGTGACAAAAGGGCTTTGCATCAAAAAACTGAAGTTTAAAAACCTGTCATGAGTAATATTTCTCCTCGCTGAGCTTCTGATAAGCATTTGCCAGCAGAATTTAAATTCACGGGTAAACTCTGGGGCAAAAACTCAGAGGGTTTCCATTATTAGTTATGTACCCAGACGAACGAAAAGCAGGCACTCGCACAAATACATGTGCACACATGTTCTCTGAATCACCCTTCACAGCAGCCAAAACATTGAAGGCAGCCCAAATGTCCATCAACGGATGAGCGCATCAAGAACTGAGGAATACTCATATGATGGAATACTATTCAGCCATGAAAAGGAATTACATTCTGATACATGCTGCAACATGGATAAACCTCAAAAACGTTAAGTGAAAAAAAGCCAGGTAGCAAAGTTCCTGTATTGTATGATTCCATTTGTGTGATATTTCCAGCGAAGGCAAATCCGCAGACACAGGAGCCAGGCTGGGGAGAAACTGCTTAATGGGTATGGGTTTCGCTGTGGACTACTGGAAACAGAACAGAACGGTGAGTGCACAACAGTGTGGATAGACTAAATGCCTCTGAACGTCACACTTCCAAATGGTTATTTTAGGGGAGCCCGGGTGGCTCAGGCGGTTAAGCGGACGACTCTTGATCTTGGCTCAGGTCACGATCTCACAGTTAGTGAGATCGAGCCCCATGCTGGGCACTGTGCTTGTGGTAAGTCGCCTCCCTAAGGGAAAATAACAATGACAAACCTCAAGGCAACCTGGTTATAGAAGTAATAACACCCCTCATGGCCTTATCAGACCACTTAATGAGACTACATGTTTGTGTGTTACCATGTATGGGAGACAAAAAAGTAAAAAATGTATAAAAAAAAAAAAAACTATGCCATGTGGCATTTGGGGCTCAGTTCTTCAGGTACAAACCCAACTGAGTTATGCTGGCACAAATAAAGCTGCTTCCTAAAAAGAAAAGCCTCGGTGTCACGACTCTCTGTGCAAGAATCTTGCTACGTGCTGACAGCGCAGAACCTGCTTGGGATTCTCTCTCCCTCCCTCTCTCTTTGCCCTTCCCCTGTATGCACATGTACCCCCCCCTCTCTCAAAATAAATAAATAAAGTTAAAAAATATATATTAAGGAGCACCTGGGTGGCTCAGTTGGTTAAGTGTGACTCTTGATTTCAGCTCAGGTCATGATCTCACAGTTCATGGGTTTGAGCCCTGTGTAGGGCTCCACACTGACAGTGCTTGGGATTCTCTCTCTCTCTCGGTCTCCAAAATTAATAAACGAAAAAAAATTTAATATATTTAAAAAATGGTTATTTTGTTATGTGAATTTCACTTCAATAAACTAAACAGAAAAACCTGGAGGTTAGATCAGTGTGGCCTGTTAAAGGCCAGTTCACACCTCGGCAATCAATGGAGCAGAGGGGAGGGCTAACATCTTCACGTAAGTGGAATATACTCACCAGGACCCACGCACACACGGACTTCCTTAGAGAGCGAGTGGAGGGGTGAGTGGCCCGTAATAGAATGTTAGGGGCTTGGTAGGTCATTTCCCTTTCCTGTGATTTCGCAGGGGCTGTCACTGCTTTACTCCCTTCAGCTCACAACAAGTGCGCCTGAGATGCGGACTGGCTGATGAGACCACAAATAAGTGTACGCTTCTGTATTTCAAATCCATGACTCACCTATTTCATCTATTACCCTCATACTTTTTTTTTTTAGTTTTTAACGCTTTATTTATTTTTGAGAGAGACATAGAGACAGTGTGAGCAGAGGAGGATCAGAGAGAGAGGGAGACACAGAATCCAAAGACAGGCTCCAGGCTCTGAGCTAGCTGTCAGCACAGAGACTGATGCGGGACTCGAACCCACTAACCGTGAGATCATGACCTGAGCTGGAGTCGGACGCCCAACCGACTGAGGCACCCAGGTGCCCCTGTTACCCTCATACTTATCTCCCCAATGAACCCCCACCCCCATCAGTCCATTCAGCCTCATCCGCTTTTGAACTTGCAGCAAAGAATTATGAGCCTAAAACTTACGTAGCCAGGACCCCACAGGGTACCCACTGTGGGCAGAATTAAGATGAACCTCTATATAGGGTTACTTCACAAAGTCAGGCTCATCTTTTCTTCCTGTTCTTTCCCGCTGGATTAAAGGTCAGCTTCAGCTGTTTTTTCTAAGGGCCCTCAAACTACCCGCAGGGTGTCATGTCCTCACCCAGAAGACAAGACACTCTCTTATATATTTATCCATCCATCCACTGATTTAGTATTTATTGAATATTGAGTGTCTGTCATGTGCCAGGCACTGGGCCAGGGGACAGGGGCATGGAGGGGCTACACCATGGACAGGACAGGCAGCGGCCCCCTGAAGAGGGAACTATAGACACGGCCACAGTTACAAGTGTGCAGGCTCTGATGGGGAAGTGCAGGGACTACGGGAACAGACAGGTCTAGGGCCTCAGAGCAGTCTCCCTGAACTTGAGGGTAGGAGCCAACACGGAGAGCTGCCCTGGCCATGCCCTCCACCCAGACTGAGACCTGGAGCAGGCCAGCTAACCCCATGGGGGGGGGGGACGGGGGGGCAGTGAGGGTCACTTACACAGGCTCAAGCTACAAGCCACAGCCAAGTGCTTTCTCGCAAGCTTTTCCACTCTGGCTACGCGTCTGCGTCACCTGGCCCTCACCTGCACACCTCCCCTAACTCGTCCTCCTCCGAACCTCCATTTCTTGATGTCACTGGGTGTCATTCTCAGCATTTAGGGGTTTATGGATCCCTTTGAGAATCTGACATCAGCCATGGATACCCTTCCTGAAGAAAACAAGCACACGCGGAATTCTGCCTACAAGTTCAGGGAGTTCATGGAACCTCCCCACAGCCCACAGCTAGACCCTCCCTTCCCCCCCACAGTGAGTCCATGGCTTCAGGAGGCCCGGGAGGCCTGGCCGGCAGTGCCCCCCGGCCCGCAGCCCCTGCAGCGCACTTGAACCTCGGGGCCAAGGAGCGCCGTGCCTGGCAGGCTCCTGGGTCCACACTGGTTCGTCTATGCTGGCTCTGCCTGACTCTGCCCTCCTCCTCCCTCTCCAGGTCTGGGCCTCACCCCTTTATTCTTGCCCCAGATGCCCATCCCTGTCTCTCTTCCGCCACCTAGCCACCCATTCCTGTGGGGCAGCCCTCCTTCCCCAGCCCACCTCAGCCCTCCCTCCGCCCCTCTTGGGGCAGCGCAGAGAGCTGCCAGGAGAAGCGTCTGGGCAGGATTCTGGTGGAGCAGAAGCTCCTGACAGGCAGCTTCACTCCTTCCCATGGGGGCGCAGTCAAGTTCAGCCAAGCCGCCCTGGGGTTAGAAAGCAGCTGGTGCCAGGCGATGCCCTAAGCAAGGAGCACCAGAACATGGTGGAAGATGACAGGACAGAATTCTTTAAAGTCATGTTAAAATACACTTCGGTCCTTCGCCCTCGCTCCAGTCACCGCGGCAACCTACGGATCTGAACAGCCCCTCTCTGCTCACTGCCTCTTTCTTCTAGAAAAGGCCATTTTCTTTCTCTTCCGTTTCCATATTGGAGCATTACCTAAGGATCTTGGCGCTCTCTCAGAATGGAAACTTCTGGAGGGTATTGGCTCTATTCAGGGCCATACTGGTGAAGAGGTAAATGCTTTGCAAATCTGTGCACATCTTTGGGGCCTGCCCTCTAGAGGCTAAGGCTTTAAGGCACACAACCCTGAGCCAGTGAAGGAGTTCAGGAGACACCACCCCAAAATATGCCATGTTGGTATGTGGATTATTTTAGCTGAAGGCACTTGGAAAACAGCAAGTGCATGGAGGGGCTTTCTGTGAGCTCCTCTTACCTGCCTAAAGACAGATCATCCAACAAGAACTCAATGGTCATAAATCCCCTTCTGGAAGTTCACCAACCAGGAAAGACGGACTCATCACAGGAACTAGAAGTCCACACCACATGCAAACTACCACAAACTCTCATATCTTCCATCTATTCTTCTAAGGGCCCATTTGTCTTTCCTAAAAATCATTTACTCTCCTCTCAGTTCTCCATTCCCCTTATAATATAAAACATTATATAATGTCTTATGTCAAGACATTATATAAGCTCTTGGGGCACCTGGGTGGCTCAGCCTGCTAACCATCAGACTTTGGCTCAGGTCACGATCTCACCATTTGTGAGTTCAAGCCCCACACCGGCTTTCTGCTGTCAGCATGCAGCCGGCTTCATATCCTCAGTCTCCCACTCTCTTTGCCCCTCCCCCACTCATGCTCTCTTTCTCTCTCTCAAAACAATAAACATAAAAAAAAAAAAAGGCTGTATATAAGCTCTTAATGCTCACAGACTTTTAGGGTATTCACTTTTCTCCCCTGTGAATTAATATTTGCATTCCCGTGCAAATATTAAAAATGAATGTGTATGCCTTTTCTCTTGTTAATCTGCCTATTGTGAATTTATTCCACAGACCTGGCTATTGAACTAGGGGAGAGTCCTAGGAGAGAGAGGACTGTATGAGAGAGTCCTTCCTCCCCTACCCTGGCAAGGTATCGGCTGCTCAGGAGGTACCTTACTGTGGGATCTTAAAGGTCCTCATTGTGCTAGTAAGCGGCCCAGTTCACAGCTGGATGCTGGGGTAGGTTTACAGCAGAGAACACTAGCCGCTTTTAACATCTCTCCTTCCTCATCAGTATTAGAACCTCGATGTTGTTTTTGTTTCTTAAGTTTTTTGAGAAAATTATAAATTTATGTGCAGTTAATAAGAAATAATAGAGATCCCATATACCCTTCCCCCTCTTTCCCCCAAGGGTAATATCTTGCAAAACTATAGTGCATCGTCGCACCAGGAAATTGACATTGATACAATCCAGTGCCAAGCAGACCTCACCAGTTCTATTTAAACACGGGCATGTTTGCGTATGTACAGTTAGTTCTATGCAAATTTATCACATGTCTAGAAACAGGTGACCACAGTCAGGACACAGAACAGTAACATGACAAGGATCCCTGGTGCTCTCCTCTGACAGCGCAAATCACCCCCGTTCCTCCCCATTCTCCAACTCCTGCCTGACTCTATCTGTTATCCTTTTCTGTAAATTCACGGTTTCGAAGATGTTCTATAAATTGAATGATACAGGATGTAACCTTTTGAGAGGCTCTTAATTTTTAGCCGGGCATTCTGCCACCCACAACAAAAACTGCATTTCCCAGCCTCCCTTGAATCTCCTGTGGCTTTGGGACCAGAGTCTGACTAACTGGACGTATGTGGCAGGGTTATCTGGGTCTCGTGGGAAGGTTGCTTAAAGCTTGGAAGTGAACTCGGCTGGAAAAGTCCTCCCCTGGGCTCCTCTGCTGTTCCTCCTGGACTGTATTAGGACGTGGGACATTGTGATCTATGACAAGAGATGTAAATCTGGTTTAATGTAAATCCAGTTCCTGGCACAGAGCTCCTAAACCCTGGGGATTTCCTAAGAAAGCAATAAAAGGTGTCTTTTGTTATGTTAATAGAGAAACTTCTGGAAAGCCCCTAGGCAACAGAAGGATGGGGCTGGCTGGCTGTCAGGGGAACCAACCCTGTGATCAGAGGGCTGGAACTTTCAGTCCAACTTCCTGGGAGCGGGGTTCAAGGGCTTCCAGACTGATGAACAGCTTGGGGAGAGAGGTGGGCTCAGAGGGGGCATGGGAGCTCTGGGCCCCTTCCCCTACACCTTGCCTCTGTATCTCTTCATCGTATCCTTTAATATCCTTTGTAATAAACCAGTAATCTAGAGACTAAAATATTTTCTGAGTTCTGTGAGCTGCTCTAGCAAATTGATTGACCCACAAGGAGAGGGTTGACGGAACCTCCAATCTATAGAAGCACAGGTGACAATGTGGACTTGCAATTGGCATCCGAAGTTGGGGGGAAGGGGAGAGGACAGTCTTGTGACTAAGCTTTAACCTGTGGGATCTGATGCTGGCTCTGGGAAGATGTGATAGCCGGTGCACTAGCAGCCATTGTCAATCATGAGGAAGTTTGAGGACAAGAGGGCCATGTTCCAGAAGTCAAAACAGAAAGCTAGGATTCTGGGTTCTCGACGACACCACGAGCTGCTATAGCAGCCCTGCAGTGCCCATGGCCAGATTTCTCTTGAGTGAGAAACAGATTTCTACCTTGTGTAAGCCACTGTTTTGTGTTGTTACATCCAGCTGAAATTAATCCTAAGTAAACAAAGCGTTTTCGGCTTTTAAGCAGAGTTGAAACTTGCTTAGTGCTGTTTTAGGGCAGTGATTTTCCAGCTGCAGTGGACATCAGAATCACCCCACCGAGACTGCTGGGCCCTACGCCCGGTTCCTGAAGCGGCAGGTCTGAGATGAGGCCCGAGAGTATGCACTCCCAGGGGATGCTGAGCTGCTGGTCCAGGGGCCTGGGGCGTGAACAATGTGCTGGAAGCATGAAGACGGGAAACCGGATGGAGGGCAGGAGAGAGGGGAGCAAACGGCTTCTGCTAACCCAAGCGCAGGTGAGAGGAACTCAGGACAGGGATGGGAGAATCTTAGGGACAGTGGAGGTGACGGGCCTGCAGGCTGTCAGACGCGAGCCGAGGAAGGTGCCAGAGGGGGGGGTCCCAGAGAATGGGAGTCAGTCCTGCTATTCGAAGGAGAAACTCCGGAGGAGTGGCCATTTAGACGGGAGCCGTGGAGGAGGTCACCCTTATTTGGCAACGCTGAAATTCCAAAGAAGAGCACAGAAGGGTCCTTTGGAGCAGCCGCGTAGACGGGCAGAGGACAGAGTCGCACAGAACCTTAGTCAGAGGTCAGGAAGATGGGGACGCGCCAGCAGATGCGTCAGGAAGCGTGGGCCAGGACAGAAGGCAGGCTGACACGGAGCCGGGGAGCCTGAGGAGAGCATCCGAGAGAGAAGAGGGTGGGATCGGGGTCCGGGGCACAGAGGTCAAGGAGACTCCGGAGGACCCGGGATTCGATGGCCTGGGGGGCTGTGGGGACAGTGCCGAGGCGACAGGGAGCGAGGAGTGAATGAAGAGGCGATGACACGGGGGTGGGGACACTCATGTGGGGAGGACACTCATGTGGGGACACTCACACTCATGCCCGGGTGTGAGCTTAAGGGGTCACAAGGGCAGGGGGAGCTTTAGAAGAGAGGACATCCGAGCACAGGCGACAACAGGGAGCCGGAAGTTAAGGCTGCGGGCGTCTGAGCACCTGAGGGGCAGCGGGGACCCGGCGTTGCGTGCGGCTTGCTGCAGCGGTGACGGCGCTGCAAGCACAGGACGTGCCCCAGGACAGGAAGCTCTACCAGGAAGGGGGCTGGTGTGTGGTCCTGCAGGGCGGCAGTGGGGCGGGAGCCAGGGGGCCGGGGGGCTGCAAAGATGGAGAGCTGAGATCACACGAGGCACAGCAGGCCCCGCCGGCGGCAGGCGGAATCGGCCTCTGACCAGCAGACCAGGGAAACCGTGCGGCCTGACGACGGAGCGCGAGGGCACCCGTGGGCCGAGATACTGCACCCCGCTTGTGGCAATGTGCTTCCTTTCTCCTTGCTTTCAAGGCAAATGCATTCCGTCAGTTCAAAAAAATATTTACGGAGCGGCTCCAGTAAGCGGGGCCGAGTGCACTGGGGGAGGGGGCAGTTATGGGGTGCGCTCAGAGCAAGGTCACCACCAAGGGAGGCACGTCTGCCGGCGGGGGGACAGCGAGGACGTGGGGGGGCGAGGTTAACTGAGCCCTTCTCAGGGTGCGTCACCCAGAAGGAGGCAGTGGTGGAAGGAAGAGTATCCTGGGCAGAGGGAACAGCATGTACGAAGGCCTGGAAGTGAGAAGGAGCATGGTGTCCTGAGGGACTGAAAGAATTCAGAATTCAGGGTGGCTGGGGCACAGGGAAACGGGGGGCGGGGTTGTGCAAACAGACTGGAGAGGCAAGTAGAGTCACCTCCCAACAACTCTGTGAGGCACCACTGGAGTATGGACTACATCTGAGGGCAGAGAGAAGACTTTCTGGGTTTTGGAGGTTTATTTATTTATTTATTTTTGAGAGAGAGAGAGAGAGAGAGAGGAGGGATTGCACGAGCAGGGGAGGGTCAGAGAGAGAGAATCCCAAGCAGACTCTGCACTGACAGTGCAGAGCCCCATGCAGGGCTTGAACCCACAGACTGTGAGATCATGACCTGAGCCGAAGTCAGACATTTAACCAACTGAGCCACCCAGGTGCCCCCAAGACTTTCTGGGTTTTTCTCGAGCAGGGTTGGGTGACAGATCTATCGCAGTAACGGAAAGGAAGGGGCAGGGTGTGGAGGAGTGCAATCAGGAGGTGTTGCAATATGTAGCTAAGCGATGCAGTGCGGGGACTCACGCAGTGGCTGGCCACAGGTCAGAGTGGGCAGGTACGAGGTATTCAGGAGGTAAATTCAGCCATAGCTGGCGTTGCCTGGACACGGGTGGTTAGAAAAGGAAGGAACCAGGGATGGGCCAACAGACATGTATATAAATGGACAAACATATTTACTTCCTACTGTGGCCAGACATGTGTAAGTTAGGAAGCTGGTCACTGCTGATGGGAAGGTCTGGTGGAGAAGCTCCCTAGGTTCTAGAAGGAGGCCTGAGCCCAGGGCCTGTGAAAATCTGTGCTCCTCATGCACTGACAGCTCTGTCACAGGGCTGCACGCTGATGCCACCCTGACAGCCGGCAGGATTTTCTCCTTGTTCTTACATTGCCCGATGGTGGCGGTATTTTGTTCTCTAGGGCACACAATCGATAATGGCCTGAACCGCTCCTAGCTCAGCAGTCATCTGCTAAGTTCCTGGACAGTGGGTACGTGTGGCCCTATCCAAACGTAAGATTTAAATATATATATAAAATATTAAAAACATTTTCTTAAAGAAATTTGAAAACACATAAAAATAGAATAATATAATAGCCCTAGCCCATCCACACCTTCTACTGATTATTTTGAAGCATATTCTAGACACCATGCATTTAACTTTAGAAATGTTGCAGTGTGCATTTTCAAAAGTACTGTAGCTCTTCTTATTTTATTATTAATTTTTAATGTTTGTTTTTGAGAGTGAGTGCAAGCAGGGGAGGGGCAGAGAGAGAGGGAGACAGAGGATCTGAAGTAGTCTCTGCGCAGTCTGCACAGAGCCCAACGCGGGGCCTGAACTCACAAACCAGGAGACCATGACCTGAGCCAAAGTCAGACGCTTAACCAACTGAGCCACCCAGGCGCCCCCCTCTAAAAGTAGCTCTTTTTAAAACCTATAACAACACAATACTGTTGGCATACCTAAACAAATAAATAACAGTTGCATAATTTGATTAAAAAATTTAGTGTCTGTACATACAGAGCATTTGACCATCCTAAACCAAAGCCAGAGGTCACACAGGCACAGAGTCATCAGGACCTGCTGCCTGGATGTCATCACATGCCTCCGTGGCCTGTAAAATCGTGGCAGACCCTACACTAGTACACTCAAGTTGAAACAGAGCCTCCCACATGCTGATGCCACAACCCAGGAGACAACATAAAATACTGAGCAAACACACATCTGATTGGTTGTGCGGCCTTAGGCAAATCACTTTGTTTATGCGGGTGACTCGCTGCAAAATAAAGGGTTAAAAAACCTGAGGAAGCAGCCCAAATGTCCATGGAAAGATGAATGGATAAAGACTATGTGGTGTGTCTGCACAATGGAATATTAGGCAGCCTTCAAAAAGGAAATCCTTCATTTACCACAACACAGATGAACTTCAAGGACATCATGCTCAGCGAAACAAGCCAGGCGTGAAAGGGCAGATCATGCCCGAGTCATTCCATCCTTGGGAAGTGTGTGAGGTAGTCAAAAATCACAGAAAAGACAAAGGTGGTTGTCAAGGGCTGGGGGAAGGGAGGAGGCCAATCAGGTTTAGTGGGTATAGAATTTAAGTGCTGCATGATGACAAAGGTCTAGAGATCCGTCGCACAACCGTGTGGATATCCTGAACACTACTAAACTGTATGCTCATCGGAGGTAGGAAAGTGAAGTTTATGCTCTAGTTTTCACCACAATAAAAAACATGAAACACTTCTGGGGCCCGTTCTAGCTATAGGGGTTGGTGGGCGTAATAAATTCTGAGCTGTTACTCTGATCTGTGTTGGGAGGCACATCAGAACATGGTTATGCTCTTTCAGAGAAAGAGGCGGGAGGGGAGCTGTCTGAAACCTCCTCTACTTTGGCCTGATCCGCCAGGAAACAGGAGGCTGCTGGTCAGGGCGCCAGGGGCCGGGCAGGCTCTGTAAGATACTTGTTGGGGCCAAGCGGTAGGGGGTGACCGAGTAAGAGAAACAAAAGAAAGTTGAAGCCCTAACCCAGGGCTGGGCTGTCCTCGGGGAACATTCTGGGAAGAAAGGAGAAAGCCCAGCTGGCTGGGAGCAGCCATGCAGGGGGGATCCGAAGTGACAGCTACAAATGTGTAGCACACTTGGCAGACACATGGGAGATTAAAAGTGCGTAGATGCTGAGAGCGGTCATGGGGGGCAGGGAGCTGGCAATACTGACTCCCCGAATCTCTTCCCAGGGCACCAGGGTCTGCAGAGTGCTTTTAGTGTGCATTCTCATAAAGCTCTTTTTCCAATTAGCACAAGCCTAGCCTAAGGGACTCCAGGCAAGAGCAGGCAGAATTGGCCATCCAGTTCCATCTCTCCTCTTTTTTTTTTTAGTTTCTTTAATGTTTTATTATTTATTTTTGAGAGAGAGAGAGCGCACACATGAGTGATGGCGGGACAGAGAGAGAGGGAGACACAGAACCCAAAGCAGGCTGCAGGCTCTGAGCCATCAGCACAGAGCCCCATGCAGGACTTGAACCCACAAACCGCGAGATCATGACCCAGGCTGAAGGCAAACACTTAACTGACGGGGCCACCCAGGTGCCCCTCTCCTAGCTCTTCTGAGATGTCTCCTCTGGAATGTGTGCAGGCGAGAGAGCAGACAGCACTGGATGGTAACATTATGTCGGTGCCCAACTGGGTCTCTGAGGGAAGATGGTGGGAGAGGAATGGCAGAAAGGAGTCCTGTTCAAGGCTTTGCAAAAGGAATAAAGTTGTCTCAAATGCGAAGGGTCACCAGTTAGGTTCATTTGGGTACTCCGATTATTTGGGAGAGTTGGGTCCATCCATCCCAACTGGAGGTCTAAGGGCCAGGTGGCTCTCACAGGTCAGGTTCAAGGTGGCTGGATCCCTCCCAGGCAACGTCACTGTGAAGGAGTGTTGGGTCGGGGACTGGGGGCCCTGCCTTGTTTGGGGGCTTGGGTCCCCTTGGGCAGCAGTTCTGAACCTTCTTGTAGTCACACTCTGGGTCCATGACACTGATCATGTGTGACTCCTGGGCACTGGGCGGGGACGCTACAGGTCCTCTGTCTGCCATTCAAGAGTGCAAATCCAGGGACACAAGTGAGAAAGATACGATTAAAGCTATAGCCTTGAGCCAGCTCTGATTTTTTTTTTTTTTTTTATTTCTGAGAGAGAGAGAGACAGCGTGAGCAGGGGAGGGTCAGAGAGAGAGGGAGACACAGACTCTGAAACAGGCTCCAGGCTCTGAGCTGGCAGTCAGCACAGAGCCCGATGCGGGGCTCGAACCCACGAACCGCGAGATCATGACCTAAGCGAAAGTCGGACGCTTAACCGACTAAGCCACCCACGCGCCCCGAGCCAGCTCTGATATTTGAAATAAGCAAAAGAATTCCCAAAGTTCATTTCCTTAACCAGTGGTATTAACTACCTGCCACCACTGCTCACAACACATATCCACGCCCGCCGTGCTGGCTTCCCTCCCTGAGCTGCTCTCCTCAAACACTCCAAGCACATCTAAGCAACAAAGCAACAGCCACCCCACACCCCCCACCCACTCCATACTAATGCTCTCATCTTGGGAACGTCACATGGGCATGAATATCACCGGCGTTTGCTCAGACTCACACAGGCTGACACACAAGTGGCCTTGCTCTCACGCCGTGCTCCCTGGGCCGGCAGCTTCACCCGAGAACTTGTTAGAAATGTGGGATCTCGGGTCGGTGAATCAGCACCCACGCTGAACAAGACTTAACAAGGTCCCCCAGGTGATTCGTGTGCGCGTTCAAGTCTGAGGCACTGCACTTCTACGTCACGCCCCACCTCCCCTGCCCCAGGTGAAGGGGGGGAGCACCCACTCTGAGGCCCTATCCAAACAACCTTAACCAGCTGCAGCTGTCCCCATAGTGGGGAGGGGTGGAGAAGAGAGAGGGGAGGTAGACACAGCAGGACTTGCTACAGTGCACAAAGTACACTTAACCTTGGGGACGCTGGGGAGCCTGGGAGGCTTAGTCGGTGAAGCCTCCGACCTTGGATTTCGGCTCAGGTCCTGGTCTCACGGTTTGTGAGTTCAACCCCCGCATCGGGCTCTGCGCTCATGGTGTGGCGTCTGCTTGGGATTCTCTCTCTCCCTCTCTCTCTCTCTGTCCCTCCCTCTTCCTCTCTGTCTCTCAAAAATAAATAAATTTTTAAAAAGTAAATAAATGTGGGGACACTGGGATGAAATCTAAGAAGGCATCCCATCAGTTCTGAGGTCCTGTGATCTCAGGCTTATCAATAGGTAGATGCCAACTAAATAACACCTGTAGCTAACATTTCCTGAACCTTTACTATGAGACACACCGTTGATTATTTTAATTTCATATAGCAGCCTCTCAAGGTGCAGATTATCATTATCCCCCTTTTACAGATGAGGCAACTGAGGCACAGAGAGGTGAGGTGATCTGCTCCTTACCTGGCGGGGATGACTGCCATGTGAGACCACCTCCAGAAGGGAGCTGGGAAACGCTCTCCCCGCCCCAGGAGTTTCTTTGGAAGCAGTGACCTACTTTCAGGGTAATCAACAGTCTTGGTTTGCCCAGGACTTAGAGGGTTCCCTGGGTGTGAGAACTTTGGGGCTAAAATCGGGAGAGTCCTGGGCAAGGTAGTTACTGTAGAGGTAAAGGCAGATGCTTCACCTCCCACAGAGGAAAGACAGAGAGAAATAAAAGGAAAAGAAATTACATGTAATAGAAGATCCTTGAGGTTATAGAATTTGAGCAGCCGGAGCACTGAATCAGAAGAAACAGGGGCCTGTTGCGAATGCATGTGACAGCATCACTGCCCTGAGAAAAGAAAAGCCGATAAAAATACTGGCTAGTGTTTCCCTTGTCAAGGTCAACCCCCACCCACATGGGTGTCTCCATCAGCTCTATTTTCTGCAGGACTGCCAGCCAGTTCTGCGAATCTTGTTTCTTTTGAGCCCCTGGGAAAGTTGTTTGATTGGTTCAGGTTTCATTTAGCCCGAGAGCCATTTATGATTTCCCACATAAAATACAAAGAGCTCACTCAGCGTCTGTGTGTGTGTGTGATCTTTTTAGAAATAAATTTTTCAAAGCGGTTCCTCAACCCCAATTGGATGGGGCTGGTGAGGAAGCACCGGGGGCAAAATCTGAGGGAGGGTCAGAGAGAGGAATTCAGACTCCTCCGCACTCGTGGCTGAGGCCTCTGGGGAAGCACCTCTCCTCAGACCTGGGAAGGCAGCTGTCTGCAGCCTTGGAGAGGTCCCCGCATTGGGATTTCCCTGCCTTCGGGGGGAAGGAGGTAGGTCTGGCTCTCAGTTTCCACATCTGTGAAATGGGTCGCGCCACAGCCTCCCACCCCACAGGGACCATGTGTCCCCTCTGGGGCTGAGATGCAGATCTCCCAAGTGCCGCCCTGTAAGCCCACAGGTGGCGCATATTCTCTTTGCGAGCAAACTGAGCTCCCGGGAGACAAAGACCGCCATGTTGCCTGAGCCCTCTGTAGGCTCCCACAGCAGTCTGGACGCCCCGGCCTTCCCTCCCGTTGCTGGCCGGCTGTTGCCTCACTGGAACAAGGAATATGTGAGCTTCTAGGCACAGCAGGGAAGATGAAGGAGAGGGAAAGGGATGCGAACCACGCTTTCCTCAATCTCTACTTGCTACCAACCTCTGAGCCGCACACATGGAGAGAAACAGCTCTTCACTGGGGCCAAGGAAGGCTGTCAGTTTGCTACAACCTTGAAAAAAAATAAAGAAATAAAGCCTTTCTCTTCCCAGGCGGCTCAGGAAGCCTTGCCGTTTGAGGCCTCCTTGCTCCTCTGTCCATAGGCCCTGAGGATGGAACAGGCCCTGAGAACCGGGCAGGCCCAGGCAAACTGCTAGCACACAGTAGGACCCTGTAACCAATGTGCAAATGAGAACAGCAGACATCTAGCTTCCTGCACGGGAGCTCAACCAGGCTAGCCCCTCCCCCACCCCGAACCACGACAGCACTGACCGACCCACATACCCACATGATCCCAGTTCTCTCCAGCCCTGAAAGATGACTCTCCTGACGTTTACTCCCATTACAGCCATTTTTTTAAATGTTTTTTTATTTATTTTTGAGAGACAGAGAGAGACAGAGTGCGAATGAGGAGCAGAGGTGGGGGGCGGGGGGAGAAACAGAGTCCGAAGCAGGCTCCAGGCTCTGAGTTGTCAGCACAGAGCCCAATGTGGGGCTTGAACTCACAAGCCATTAAGATCATGACCTGAGCAGGGGCTCTTGGGTGGCTTAGTCGGTTAGGCATCCGATTTCAGCTCAGGTGGTTTGTGGGTTCGAGCCCCTCAATGGGCTCTGTGCTGACAGCTCATAGTCTGGAGCCTACTTCGGATTCTGTGTCTCCCTCTCTCTCTGCCCCTCCCCTATTCATGCTCTGTATCTCTCTGTCTCAATAATAAATAAACATCAAAAAAAATTAAAAAAAAAAAAAGATCATGACCTGAGCCGAGGTTGGATGCTTACCCCACTGAGCCACTCCGGCGCCACCCCCATTACAGCCATTTCTTGTAACTCTTAGGTAAGCAACGGAAAGTCCTATTGGATCCTGGCCACATTCATTTGTAGCAACTATCTGTGTGACAGCTTTTTAATGTGATTATCTATCTCTCTCTCTCTCTGCCTTTATGAGATTATATGACTTTTCAAAAATCATGCTTTCTTTTGTTCATTCATCCCTCCATCCATCTGTCCCTCCATCCATCCATCCATCCATCTATCCATTCAACAAGAGCATTTGGCATCTACTCCACACAGAATAACTTCTAAGCCAAAATCAGTGGGGCATTTTCCAAACTTCAAAATGCCTTGAAGTGTCATCCTTCATGCAGGGAAGTGTACGCAGGGGTAGTGTTGGGTGAAAAAACAGCTATGTTAAAACCTAGGCTGCTGTTAACTAGTTACTTATTCTCCCTGAGCCTGTTTCAATAGCTCCAAACTGGGAATCATTCCTCATAGAACTGTCGTGAAGTTTAGGGCTGGCCGGGTGGCTCAGTCAGTCAAGCATCCGACTTCAGCTCAGGTCATGATCTCACGGTTTGTGGGTTCAAGCCCTGCGTCGGGCTCTGTGCTGACAGCTCAGAGCCTGGAGCCTGCTTCAGATTCGGTGTCTCCCTCTCTCTCTGCTCCTCCCCCAATTGCACTCAGTCTCTCTCACTCTCAAAAATAAATAAACATTAGAAAAATTTAAAAGAAAGAAAGAACCGTCAAGAAGTTTAAACGGGAGAAAGTGTACACAGAAACAGACTCCATGCCTGACACGGAAAAGGCATTCAATCATTGGCAGGTTAAGGGAAGTGACCCAAGAACCCAGCTTGCCTCCCCCCACCCTCTTCTCCTAACGCCTCACCGTGCCCCCGTCAATATCCTTTCAAGTTCATTTTCCTTCCGAGGACAGTGTTCTCTTTGTTTTAATCCTCTGGTGAGCCAGCCCTGTCTTTATGCTGACTGATGGGCTGTACCATTTTGAGAATATGATCTGTATCAGAGTAGGCTGTGAAGCTCCCGGAGCTTGCGGAGGACGGATTTATTTAATAAATAAACCCACAGACATCAAGGCTACCGGCTGGGCTGTTGGCTGGCTGTCGTCGTAACAAGACTTTATGCCTTCCTGGCTCCTGTCATCTTCGGGACTGGAAGCACTTAATGAATTAGTCTTGCTTGCAGCCCTCCTGGAGGAAAATACTGCCGCGTCCACAAAGGGCAGTGAGGGTAACCAGCTGGAGGTCAAGGACTCTCGGGAACACTGCCAACCCGACTCCTAGCGCAGCTTTGTAGGTCGTTTGTTTCTTATCATAAAAGTAATCATCGTGTATTAGAAAATTTTAAAAATAGGTTAGGCGAAGGCTACCCATGAAACTCCTGTGCCTCTGCCCGCTTGGAGACCAGCGCGGTTAACCCTCTGTCGCCCTCTCCTACACATGCCCGCGCACACATCCGCTCCCTGGCATTTCACGCTCACACCATTTTATAATTGAACAACAGATCATGACTATCTTTTCGGGTAAAATACGTTTCGACATCATTTTAAGTGGCTGCTAGTTTGCTGGAGGAACTCCTTCTTATTTTCAACGGGTCAGTTGATACTCAGTACCTTAACTGTGAGAAAAATCTTGGGTTTTCTCTTTCGGGGGTTTAGGGAGCAGCGTGAGTGGAGGGGGTTAGAGGGTGGCGGTCTATGAAAGTACATGTCGCTTGTGCACCAGGGGTCGAGTGGGATGATGACACTCGGGAGCCACTGTGGGGGGCCTCGGGGGACACGTGAGAGGACAGGAACGCCCGCAGGCCTTCAGCAGTTCTGGTGGCGAGAGCGGGTGGCCTGCAAGAGACCCGACTGGAAACATTGGCTCCTGTTTTCACTGCACGGTCACTTGGCCCTTGAGCCCCGAAGGTTGGGTTTGCTGTCATGGTCCGGCCCTTGCCAAGCCCTCTAGCCTTTTCTCCCACCTGCCCTTGCCCTGGGCCTTATGCTTCTGCCCGCCACGCTGCTGGCAGCCTCTGGTGTGTGAGGCCTGGCATGCGCGCTCTCCTCCGCCTCACTTGATTCACTGATTTTTTTCATCAACTGGCATCGGTGTCCCCTCTTCCAGTGTCCCCTGACCCTCCCCCTCCCAGGCCAGACCAGCTCTGCCTCCCCAGATTTCCATGGCACCTCACTCTTACAGGGCCACGCACCTCTGCACCCAGACCGCATTGTGTCCGTGTTCCTACTAGACTCGGAGCTGCCTGGGCCAGTGTCTTACATGGTGGGCATCCAGTGGGCGCTCAATAAACGCTACCGAATAAAGGCGGTCCCAGAACCTGTACTACCAACCCTTGGGTATGACCAAAATATGTGAGATGTCACGAACACGTGGGGCAAATCTCACATCCATCTACAGCTCTCCGTCTCCAGTGCCGGGCTCCAGGCTACGCCCAGTCTCCTGCCTGGACCATTTAGTCCTTTCCCGACTGGCTGCCACTCAGCAGACAGATGATCTTCTTCAAACGTCAGCCTGTGCACTTGTCTTTCCTACTGAAAACACTGCACAGGGGCGCCTGGGCGGCTCAGTCAGTTAAGCATTCAACTTCGGCTCAGGTCCTGATCTCACAGTTTGTGAGTTCGAGTCCCGTGTCGGACTCTGTGCTAAGAGCTCAGAGCCTGGAGCCTGCTTCAGATTCTGTGTCTCCCTCTCTCTTTCTCTGCCCCTCCCCCATTCACATTCTGTCTCTCTCTCAAAATAATTTTAACAGTAAAAAAAAATTTAAAAAAAACACTGCACAAATATTTGAATTCCTCCTAAAACACCACTGTTTATGAAGCCCCGCATAATCTAGTCCCTACTAATTTTTCCAGCCTCATCTGGCACTGCTTTCCCCTTTGGCTCCTAAGCGCCAGCCAACGAGCCTTCCTTCTGTTCTTCAAATAGCCAAGGCCCTTTCTTGCACTGGCCTCTTCTCTTGCCAGGAACGTTCAGTCCCTCATTCTTCGTGTGACCTGCTCCTTCTCAGCCCCCAGGCTTCTGCTTCCGGGCTACTTCATTCGGGAAGCCTTTGCTTCATCACTGAACCTAAAATAAGTCTCCTTTCTTTCTCTATCACAGCACACGCTTAGTTTTTTTTTTTCTGAGTATCTTTATACTTGTAATTGTGTTTTTATTTTTGTGATCGGCTGTTTAATAATACTTTTTATTCTCTCAGTGGGGGTGAGGGTATTTTGTCCCCCAAGGGGACATGGAGCAATGTCTGGACATATTTCTGGCTGCTGCAGCTGGGGAGGGTGCTGGCAGCATGTGGGTGCACAGAAGCCAGAGACCCTGCCTAACACCCTACCATGCACGGGACAGCCCCCCACAACAAAGAACTGTCAGCAGTGATTCAACTGAGAAATACCTCTCCTGGAGAGCCTGGATGGCTCAATCAGTTAAGCATCGGACTCATGATTTTGGCTCAGGTCATGATCTCATGGTTTTGTGGGATCGAGCCCCACATCTGGCTCTGACAATGCGGAACCTGCTTGGGTCTCTCTCTCTCTCTCTCGTGCTCTTTGCCCCTCCCCCACTCGTGATCTCTCTCTCTCTCTCTCTCATAAAATAAATAGATAAACATTAAAAAAAAAGAAAAGAAATACTGCTCTGGACTATGGGTTCCACAAAAGCAGAGACCTTGCCTGCACTATTCACCATTTTACCTCCAGCACCTGGCTCTGTCTGACGTGAGCCTCCATGTAGAGCTGGGCACATCAGGACGAATCAGATCTGATACCCGCCACAGCACTGGAGCTGGGAAGAGGAGGCATTTTTGCTTTGGCTGCTGGACCTTCATTCTACATACCTTCATTTAGATTCGAAAGGATCCGGAAGATGGAGTTAGCATGTGTCTGCCAGTAGGGAAACATTTGCGGAGATGATGTGGATTGAGCGAAGTGCTGAGATCCAAATAAGAACGCTCTCCCAGAGCAGATGAGCATGGTCTCTGAGCAAGGCTTAGTTAAGAGAGACAGAAAGGAACGAAAAGCTACGAGGAGAGTTCTCACCCAACCTACCTTTCCCCACATGATCTTTCACTTAACAAGGCATCAAGAATCCAGTGACGGTACCAATGTCCGCGAGCCCACGGCACCTGGTGCTCAGAGACTCTACAGCACGTCCCTGCACAGCCCCTTGGTGCTACCGCCTCCTTGGTCTGGGGAGAGAGTCTGCCCAACAGCTGGGCTGCAGGGCTCAGCTCGCGGAGTCCGGAGGCTCGAGAGCAGGACTCTTAGCACCCACGCACCTGTGAGATACTCTCATCACCTGTAGGACCTGAGATGGATTTCGTGCGATGGCCTTAAATGTAACATGCCCAAAAACATCCTTAGCGTGCGCTCCCAAACTCTCCCCCAAACAACTGTCAACACAATCACCGTTGTTCAGTTGTCAGGGCTCAAACACCTGTAGCCTTTAATCCAGAACCTTTCCATTCCCCTCGGAGACTCTTCCAAACCTTCTTTGCGTGTCCCCCACCGGAGTCCCATCCTCTCCACATAACCTTGTCTACATCACGGAAGGTACTGACGCCATCAAGGGTGAACCACTTGGCTTCCTGCCCCCATCCCTGGCCTAACCCGAAGTCGCATCCAGGGTTACGCCAATCCCCAGCCTCCTCCCTCGGGGTCTAAAAGTTGAAAACGACCTCCTCCTGGTCAGTCCAGCCTCCCTCCAGCGGTCCAGATCCCACCTCCTCTCTCCTTCCAGTCCGGGCTTCCCCACTTCTCCTCTTGGCTCCAAACCCTAGGCCCATGGGCATGATCGAGTTCCTTCCACTCTGAAAAACAACCCAGTGCTTCACCTCACATCCCCATATAGCTTCTAACCCAACTGTCTCTCTTCTCTTTCCCAACAAAGCCACTAGGAATAAAAGCCTTGGGGCGCCTGGGTGGCTCAGTTGGTTAAGTGTCTGACTTTGGCTCAGGTCATGATCTCACAGTTCATGAGTTCAAGCCCCCCAACGGATCTCTGCTGTCAATGCAGAGCCAGCTTTGGATCCTCTCTTCCTCTCTGTCTCTTTCTACCCCTCCTCTCCTTGTTCTCTCTCTCTCTCTCTCTCAAAAATAAACAAACACTAAACACTTTTAAAAAACCTAAACTTGGTGTCTCCACATCTGGAATATAATCATCCAAATATCGCTGCATTTCTCTGCCCCTTCACAGCAAAACTCGAACGCACGTGTACACTTGCTTTCTCTGTTTTCTCGTAACTTATTCATTGTGAACTCACTGAAATCCACTCCCAACTCCCACCCACTACTCTGAAATCACTTCTGACAAAGATCCTCAACGACCCCTGTGTTGCCCCTCCCAAACAATCTACGTTGACTACCCACTCCACTTGAAACTCTTATTCCCTGAACTCTTTGCCTCGTCAACCCCCATAGTACCACCTCTCCTGGTTCAACTCATGTCACCCCGACTATTCCCTCTTAGACTGTCCCCTCCAGACCACTCCCTCATACACCTGAGTCCTTCCCAAGGCTCCGTTCTCGCCGTACCATGCCTGCCTTAGGTCCTCACCTGACCATGGACCATTCTCAGAGCTACAGAACTAGGCTGACCTGGATTTCAGACTTGCACCACCAACTGGCGTTTGGACACTGTATACTTAGCTATCCCACAGGAATCTTTCATCCGAATGGTATCAAACGTCATCATTTTACTGATGATGCTCTTCCCCCTCAAAGTGTTTGCCTTCCTGCCTTTCTCCTTCTAAGTAATGGGACCACCATCCTCCCCAGTCGCCAAGCCCAGCAATTTGTGAGTCATTGCAGTCTCCTCCCTCCATCTCTCCCCTCAAATCCACTCAACCACCAAATCTTACCCACTTCATCCTTTAAATATTTCTAGAGTATGTCCTTTCTCCATCCTTTTATTACCATTGTCTTCATCTGCCTCCTCATTAACTTTTTTCCCTTTGTTAAAACATTTACTCTTAATACTCACATTGACAAAGGCAACTGAGTTCCACTTCTACCTCCGTCATTTATAAATAAGCCTCTGGGCTCTCCATTTTCCACGCAGAGCTCCTCACTGCCCTTCCAAGTCTCTCCTCTTGTACTTCCTGTCTCTCAGAATGGCACCCCCACTTCCCAGGCCTACTCCCTGCATTCAAAACTCTGAAGGTCATTTTAGATTCCTTACACTTTCTTTTCCATCTGTCTCAACTCTTGACTAGACAGTCGCAACACGTCTACCTTATTTCCTGCCTGTACCCAACCACCTCTCCCTTAAACCAGACAACAAAGGGCATCACTGCTCCAGGTGTGCCAGTCTGGCTTTTCTAACTAGACCTTGAGATCTTCGAGGGCATGGACCATGTCTGGTATTTTTCTGATTCCTCCAATGTGCCCAGCACAACATGGGGTACAGAGTATGCCCAACAGAGAGGAGAGTGGGCAATGAAACCCATCTGCTAAGGGAAACCTGGTGTTGACCTGTCTGCCCCCTGAGATGAAGGGTGCTATATGCCTAACTCCTCTGCCACAGTGTGAGGGCATGCTTGGTATCAGCAAGACCTCAGCAAAGAGGTTGGAAATGATTCTCTGAGGGGCCTGGGAAATGGACTCCAGAAAGGACAACATCATGGATTGTGGTGCTACGGTGAGGACTCAGCTGATTTCTGAGATCTTGGACCTGTGGGCGCCCATCCGTGATGTTGTACGGTCTCCTCAAGCAGCACTCAGTGGCCCAGGAGCTCGGAAATACATTCCACCTGTTCTGTGGTAGCCACCTCACCTTGGAAATAAGCAACCATTCAATCTTTTCAGGAGTTTATTCTGTGTTCCAAATGAGAGCCTAGAGTGTTTCATTTCTGTTCTCTTGCAAAAATCCGTATCCCTTTGAAGCCCACGATATTTGATTATTCTTCACTCTATTCTTCACCACACCTCTCGCTCACTCATTGAGGACATTAGCAATTGTCCCCCTTCATCTAAGGTTCTGCCATCATCCTAGAAAGTTTCAGCATACACAAAGATGGCCTCTCCAAACACCCTAGCAGCTATTTCCACAACTTCCTTCATGCCACTGGCTCTTAGTTTCATTACACTCATCCCCTAGCATGACTATACCTTGGACCCATATCACGGAAACTGTCCTGTGGTCAACCCTCGCCTAGACTACCACCACTGTCCCTTGACCAAGCACTCTGCCACTGTTCAGAAATCTACAGTGGGTCTACCACTCCTACAGGTTCAAGTCCAGGTCCTCAGGCCAGGAGGCAGAACACCAGCCTGCTGTCCTGTGTCTCCCCCTCTACCCCCCACCTCATCACCTGACATTTCCTGCTCTGACAGTGCTGGGCCAAATTCAGTCTCTGTTCCCCCCACCATCTCCTGAGCCTCCCGGGTCTAACTGTGCCTTGAAGGGCCCAGAAGACTTCCCTTCTTATCTGCAAAGATGTTCCCTCCTTGTCTGTCTCCCTTTTCTGCTCTACAAAGATGTTGATTTTCACATTCCAGCCCAAACACTACCTCCTCTGGGAAGCCCTCCCTGCCTGGCCTGGGCACAGCCAGGGGCTCCTTCTCCTGTGCTCCCCAGCATGGGATGCAGCCATTACAATGTTTATCTGATAAAATTAATATCACAAGGGCAGGAACCATTCCTATTCATCTCTGCATCTCAGCCCCTGGGGTGCAGACCTGGTTCAGAGTTGGCATCACTGGATATTAGGAAAGTGATGAAGGCGTGAGTCCCACAGATGCCCCATCCTCTGTATATCAATGAGGCCAGAGGAGATTGGGCTCTTGAATTAATTGAACCTCTTCTCTTCTCACCCTGGCCCAGTGCCCTGCCCATATGCTTAACTCCCCTAATGGAATCTGCCCTGGCTAAGCACCACATATAAGTAAATCCTTCAGCATTAAGAGAAGCTTCCAACTGCTTAGAGGAGAAAGAGGCTGGCACTTTACAGATGGAAGGGAGTCAAATGGTGTATGGAGAGGCATCCTTCTAAATTTTAGGTACTAAATACCTGAAAGTGTTGGTGACTCTTTCATCCTAAAATCAATTATGTGCTCAGCACTATGCTAGCCATTGACGGTGAGAAGAAAAGCTAAAATGGCAGCATGCATTTGTTGATCGTGTTTTACGTGCCAGGCACGACTGTGTGGAGGAAGCATCATGGGTATTAAGGAAATGGGCTCAATGTCACACGGCTAATAACTGTTCCGCTGGTATCGCCTTTGACTAGTTCCTTCACCCTTTCTCTCGTCACTGTCCTCGTCATCCCCATTCAACAATAAACCTGATGGAAACATCCTCGCCTTCCACCACCTCATACAGACAAACGGACATGAGCCCTTCTCCTCCCCTCCTTCTCTCCAGTTAGCCCAAAGAATGGCCCCTCTCTCTCCGCAGACCTATCCCTCCACCGGCTCGGCTGATGCTGTCCACCCATTTTTCTCAGGAACCTCACGTTATGAATAATCCTTCCTCGAACCTATAGCTTTTCCATTCAACTGGATCCTTCCCATTGACATGTAAAGGTGCTCAACTGTCTCCCAGTAAAACAGAACGAAACCACCCTACCTCTCCAAGCCCCTGGAAAGACTCATTTCTACATTCAGTGTCTACTTCCCCCCCCACCAACTACAGTCTGACTTTTGCCCATCACATCCCTGAAACTCTTGTTTAAATCACCTGCGATCTCTGTTTCTGAAGCCAATGGACTTTCATTGGTTCTCATCACAATGGACTTCTCAGCAGGCCCTATGCTTCCTCTTCTCTTATTCAGGAAACACCCTGCCCGTGGCTTTCATGACATTTCCCACTCTTGGCTTTTTTCCTCTCTCTCTAGGTCACCCTTCTCTGCCTCCTCTCTGGGCTCATCCTAACTCGAAGTTTACCCCAGGCCTTCTCTTCTAAGCCTGTGCTTCCTCCCGGGGCAGCCGCACGCCTGCCAGGGCTTCATCCACCCCTGGACGCCGACAGCTTACGGGGCATACCTCCTGCCCAGACCTCTCCTTCAAACTCCTGCCCCTCCACTTCAAAGCCTCCTCAAGCACAACATGCCAAGATCGAACTCCTGTCGTTTGACTGTTTCCTGTCTCAGGAAGTGGTACCTCCGTCCGCGGCTGCATAGCTGGCAGCCCAGGGCCCATCCCCAAAACTCCCCTCTCCCCTCTCACTTCCAAAACCATCACTTCTTGTCCATTTTACTTCCCAACCTCTCAACTCTGTCCACTTCTTCCTTTCTCCACTACAAATGTCCCAGTGTAAACAACCATCTCCCGATAGGTCTCCTGGATCTCCTCTTGGCCGCCTCACATGTACTGTCCACACCCTACAGCCGCAGTGATCTTTCTGAAATAGGAAATCGGACTGTGTCGCCCTCCCGCCTAAGTACTTCGGTGATTACCTGTTGGCCGATAAGACCGAGTGTCCCAACTCCCTCCTGCCTCTCCTGCTCGGCTCACATGCTTCTCCCTCTCCCTCGCGGCTCCCCAGTCCACTGGCCGTTGGCACCTCGAAATGCCATGCCTGCTCTAGCCATGACCTTCCCCCATTCCTGGAATATCCTCTCTCGGCTATCCTCACCTCCTTGACTCCTACTCGGTCCCCAGGACTACTGAACTACCATTTCCCCGGGATGACTCCCCAGGTCCTCCCCGGGCGGCCCAGACCTCCTATGAAACACACTTACAACACCAGGGACCTCTACTGTACTGCTTTTATAAGTGGCGCCTTACATTTACTTTGTGACAAATCTATTTCCCCGAATGACTTCAAGCTCCATGAGGGCTGGGGCTTTGACAGTTCTGGTCCCCCCGCCCCCCCACACACACACTGTGTCTCCCTGTGATATTCAATAAATACTTGGTTGATATCATGAAAATGCAACCCAATTCTATCCGGCTTCCGGCCTCATTACTCTCCTGAAATTGCCCTTGCTAGAGTCATCAACAACCTTCAAATTGCCAAAACTGTGCGCCTGCGGGTCCCCGGTGTTCTATCAGCTGCACTGAGGGTTTCCTGCACGAAAATAGAAGCTTGGCAGTCTTCCCCTGATTCATAGGGGGGAAAAATTAGCTCACAGAAGATCCTCAATTTAAGGCTTTTGTTTCACCAAGTTTTCTTTAAAACTTGGTGTCTGCTCTTCTATGTGGTAGAATCTCGCATAAGATGCTCTCCGATTTGGTTCAAAATTATATATGCAGCCCTTTTAAACCTCTATGGTGTTCTCCAGCAAGCACCACGATTTCCATGGGTTGCACGACATGAACACGTGTTTTGAGACCCACTGGCCAAATCCAAAGAAATATTTTTAGCCCTCTAATTTGTTCTCTTGGTGGTATCTGGTACTGCCGATCATGATGTTTATGTGTTTTAGCAACAAGCCTTTATTGAGCACATATTCCGTTTTTCTACAGCCTTTCATTGCTATTTTTACTCTGGCATTTATCAACTTCTCCTGTGATCTCTCCCACGTACTACAAACTCCTAGAGGCAGTAGGGCCCTTGACCATCCCTTCCTCCCTCCCTCCCTTCCGCTTTCTCTCTCTCTCTCTAATCTCTCTCTCTATCTCTATCTCCTGGCAAACCCAGTACTTGGCTCAGGCACATGGATCATCTTTATTGCACATAGGAATACGTGAATGAGTGAATACATGAGTGAACAAACACCGAATAAAATGGTGAGGCAGAACTGGAACCCCATTCCTAACGACTCTGCTAAAGAGTGGTTTGACACGACAGAGATGTCGAGGTCACACACGTCCGATAATCACCCGTTGTTCTTTTAACAAGCAAAATGAATCTGATAGAAACCTAATATGGTTTTACAGTCTTGTGCTTGTGAGAAGCCCTTCTAATATCTAGCCCATCATCAAGCCCTGTTGGTTTTACCACAAAAAAAAAAAAAAAAAAATCATAGTGAGTGCCTACCTTATAGGGACATAAACAGTTTTACTGTCAGCACCTGAACATGCCATGGATCATGTCTGTGGCAGAAGTTGAGTAAATAATGAGATTACTGATATCAACGTATCTTGAACGGCTCCATATTCTCCCGAAACCCATTCTCTTGGTCTCTTCTGCCCCCTCCTCTGAGCTTGTGTATCAAAACCGCACTTAGCCTTCAAAGCCCAGCTCAAAAATCACCTCCTCCAAAAAGACCTTAACAATCTACCAGATTACTGGGGCCAGCCTCTGGTTCACGTTCTCCCCTCGGCACCTGACCACGTGCCATTTGTACCCCTACTTAGCATGTACTTCTTTAGTCTGCAGGACCACGCTGTGGGCGCGAATGTTCTCTCCCACACTGCCTTGGGCGCAACGCGAGCCCAGGGACCATGCACGTCTCTCGGTCTTCCCAGTGCCTTGAGCAATACTCATCTTCTGAACTGAAGTGTATGACACTGATCGCCCACTACTACTTTGCTATGCTGTGTAAACATTTTTTGGGTATCGCAAGATGACTTTTTTAAAAAATCAACTGGGCGTCTGGCATTCCCCCTCACGGCCAGGTTCTGGTAGCCTTAGCTGAGAGTTCCATCCAGCCACTTACAGCAGACCACAGAAGCTGCTGCCTTTGCTCTAGAATTCATTTGGGGAAAAATACGAGTGGTTTCTTTTGGAAGTGGAGTGGGAGTCAGAGGTGAGCCCTGGCCAGCAAGCTGCGGGGGAGGAGAAAGGTTCACAATGAGCCAGGCCCTCGGCTCTCAGACTGTTTCTGCCAAACAGCCGACGGACCCCCAGACTGGGGCTCAGGGGCCACCCTGCCCACCTTCTTCCTTGGGGGCAGACACGGGCCCTCACAAGCATCTCTCTTTCCTCCCTCCGTCCCTGGGGAACACCGCACTCACAGTCCCCTCAGCCTGGCCCTAATTCACGTGCAGAGGCAGAAGCAGGAAAGATGGGCATCCGAACCAGGAGTGCTGCCTGCTTTGTCCCCGAACTGAGCCCCGTACAAACGTACCCAGGCTGCAAACATTCCAGCTCACCCATCAAAGTATTCAGTGCTCGGCCTCACGCTGTTATAACCCAAACCAAGTCTCTGAGAACCTGGGATGCTCTTGTGCCTCTGCGGCAGGTTACTCCGCAGAGGAGGAAAGGCATCGAAGGACGAGCAAGAAAGGTGCTGCTTGATGGCAAAGAGCCTGGACTCTCACACATACCTGGTCAGGAGGTTAAATGAGATGATGGAGGCGAGAGTGCTTAGCACTGCGTACCTGAACACAGAAAGCTCCTAACAAAGTTTCCCACCTATTGGAAGGCCCCTTCTCGTGTGGCTGGAATGAAGTCTTTCTTCTGTTTCTGCTAGTCAACACTGCTTACCTGAAGGAGGGAAGGCAGTTCCTAATACTTGCTCCCACCCCCTTCATGCATCCAGCAGTTTCCACGGAGGGTGATCAGCAGAAGGGAATTCTTGCCTGGGAGTGGAAGGGGCTGAGCAGGCCATCTGTGCTGATGCAGGGCACCCAAAGGGACATTCCAGAACACGCTGATTGATGCCATCACAGCCCCGTCAATAACCTTCCTTCTTCCTCTAGACCCCAGAGGAATTTTCAAAACTTTTCATTCACGTGTATGTCTCTTCCTCTCCTTTCTGAAGTCCAACTGCAACACCAGAAATAGACCTACTGTCCTCACTGACGTCTGGGCATAGCGTCCCTCCTGCCCCCTCCTTTCCTCCCTGCCCTGCTAAAACTACCCTGGTGTTCGCAGTTTCTCCTGTAGAAGGAATATTAGGACAATACAGAGGATAGTTTCTACTTCTTCATATTGTTTTCAAGGTTAGAGGGTCGTATCTTGCCTACCCAGCTCAGAAAGGTGTCGAAAGGCACCTCTCCCTCCAGCTTTCCAAGCACAACCTGTGTATTTAATGGAATTCTGGATGGCCCAGAGCTGATGGACCCTGTGTGTTCTCAGGACCCTCAAGCAACCTGAAGGTGGGGATGCCACCCCACACTATTCAGCTGGAGGGGAGCCTGACGGAACATATCAGGCACTGGAGAAGGAAAGAGGATTTTTTTTTAAGTTAATGCGTTCCTGTGGTTCCAAATGAAAGGGCACAGAAGGGGATAAAGGTCTACTCTGCATCAAGGCAAGAGATCTTACCACGTTTTTTGTATGTAACTATGCATACACAAGCAAACGTCTTGGAATTCTCCTTTCTCCCCCTCTTTTATAACATAAACAGTAGCATATTATAAACACTCCATGCATGTTTTCCATTTAGCCATATACATTGGAAATCATTCCATGTCAGTTACAGAGAAATTTCCCAAGTCTTTTTTTATGAATGAATAGGGCAGTATCCAAATGCCTGGAGGTGCACAAGATATTCAGCAAGTTCCTCTTTGATGAGCATGTGGATTGTTCTTTCTGTGCAATTCTTTCAGTGCGATACATACATACGCCTTTGTGCCCAAGGGCAAGTGTAAGGGCAAGTTCAACTCCTAAAAATGGAATCACTGGGTCGATGGCATGGGCATTTCTAATTTTGGTAGATGTTTCTAAAACACCCTCCAAAGAAGTTGTACCCATTTACTCTTCCAACAGCAACGTAAGAAAGGGACTGTTTTGCTAGAACCTCGTTAGCAGTTTATCAATCTTTTTGATGTTTGCTAATTGAAAGGGAAATAAGTATGCCATTGCCCCACTTCACCGGTTTGCAGTCTACATATTAAAGGATCAATCCTTTGTGTACGAATTAAACCCCTGAGTCCTAGAGGGAATGAAGAGCAAGCAGTTTTACCTGGCCAGCACTTTCCCTAAAGCCTAACGAGGTCACAAACATCTCCTAGACCTACAAATAGTGTTTATTCACAATGGCTCTGGATTTTCAGCTACCACATGTGTCTGTTCCTAATGGGACAAGAACAGCCAGGTGGAGGGAGGAGGGGGCTTTGGAACTGAGAGCACTGGCTTCACAGAACAGCTCTGTCCCGGACTCGCTTTAGGATCTTAGCAAGTTATTTCACCTCTCCCAGACTCCGTCTCCTCGCACGAAATACGGGGATAATAATATTGACTTTGCACAGCCCTGTGTCTGACACATAGAAGGTACTTATAATAAGCGGTGGCAGTTTTCCTTAGTGCTAATGATCATCAGGCCAGATTCTAAACCTCGGGGCACTTTCCACAATTGATGAGACCAGCCAGGGCCATTCTGTTAAGGGGCCACGCAGAGGATTCCCAGGTTCTGCTACGATCCACCTGAGCCTCCTTTCCAAAGTTATCAGGACACATCACTAAAATCCTACCCCGCGTCTCTGGGTGAGGCTGGGCCGCTCCTGGCCCAAGGCAGGCCTCCCTGTTGCCAGATGATGTTTGTGCTCAGACTGAAGCCTCCCTGGACTAAGCAGAGCTCATTTCCAATTACAGATGGACACACTAGAGACAAAGCAGAGATCCTGGAGCAAAATGGGAGGGACTTGCTCTCGTCAGCTCTGGAGCCCATTCTGCCTTTCCTGAGCACTAGTTTTGATAAGGTCAAGAGATGCAAATTTCTGGTCCTGGCAGGAAAGCCAGTGATGGTTTCTATCTGTGCGTGTGACACACACACCCTGCCCCCACCCCCCAAGGGCTTCAGAGGCTTCTCTCATTCACACAAGGGCCTCTCTCATTCACTCATGGTCACCACCCAGGGTGGCAGACATTCTGCCCGTGCTCTGCATGTGCGTAGGGAGGGCGATGAGGAGGGTGCTGCTGATTTGCCTAAAACCACAGCTGAGCCACCATGGGTGCC
Organism: Crocuta crocuta; assembly: GCF_008692635.1. Taxonomy (NCBI): domain Eukaryota; kingdom Metazoa; phylum Chordata; class Mammalia; order Carnivora; family Hyaenidae; genus Crocuta; species Crocuta crocuta. The sequence continues at coordinate 12,494,213 of NW_027529934.1, forward strand.
AGCACGACCCCCATCTCTACATCCTGATTCGCATCCCTGCAGACAGGGGAGCTGGAACTCTGGAGAGAGGTCTGAGAAATGATCACTGCTCTCAGAGAATGTGCCTTTGCGCTTTCTGAAGGAGCGGGAGCCCCATGTACTCCCAAGTACTTCGCTACTACAGAAAGGAAGTTGCCTGCCCACCCCCACCCAAGAACACCCCAAATCCCAGCAAATCTTAAGCAAAGAGCACTTCTCTAGATCCGAAGCCCCCCCTGCATCGTTTGTCTCACGTGTCTCATAAAACGTGAATCTGGCGCAACCACGAGAGGACAGGACAGGGCACAGAGATCTGACTGCGTAGACGTCAACCCTTGCCAGTCACACTGAACCCCCAGCTCCAACCCGGGTCCTCCAGCCCCGGAGCCATGAGTGTATTCCAGGGCTGGAGGAGGTTCCCGGGCTGGGCAGACTGGAAAGGACGTGAGACAGTGCCTCAACTGACTGCAGGGCGGGGGCGGGGGGGCTGCCTGCGGTTGCACACCTGTCCCCCACCGCCTTCCCGACGCGGCCAACTTGCTAGAAAGAGTGAACTGCTAGGACCCCACAATTCCACACAGAGAAAGGGAATGCCCAAGTGCGACAGAAAAGCACGGGTGGTGTATGCAGCCCAAGGGCATGGACAGAGACGATCGCTCTCCACCCCCGGCCTCCCTCGTGGCCTCAGGAAGCACAGAGACCGAACGAAGCCACCCTGGCAGGAGGTCTCCGGAGTGCCGCGCTGGGCACTCGAGCCGGGCCACCCCACCCGGACAGGGTGAAAGGGACAGGAGCAGGGGAACGCCCGGCTTAGCCCGAACGGCTTTCGGCTCGTGCCCTGCTCTACTGGAGCCAAACCCTCCTCCGGCCGCGGAGGGAAGCTTCGATGTGGCCGGCGCCCCCAGCCAAGGCCGCCGCGCACGGCCCTGGGGACAGCGGTGCGGGCCGCCGGCTCCCGCCTCGGGGGGGAAACGGACATCGGCCCGGGTCACTGTCCGGTTTCTCAGCCCCGAGGCAGACGTCGGCGCCGGCTGTCTTGCACCCGGACGCCCTGGCGGAGATGGCGACCCCGGGCCGCGAACGCCCCTCCGCCCTCCGAGTGTGGTCAAACTTGAGCAGGATCACCGGGGTGCAAGGCAGGCGCAGAGGCGCCCGCGCGCCCGGAGGACCCCGGACGNTACCGAGCGGGAGAGCCAAGCGGCGCTCCAGCCCCAGCCCCGCACGGCCGCGGTCAAGCCGGGGCGCGCTTACCCCCGGGCTAAGGCGCCCTCGGAAGTACGCCCTGGGCCCGGCACCTCCGCGCTCGAAAGGAACGAAAGGATTCTCCGCCCCCCCTCCTCCCCCTCCCTCCTTTTCCTTCGGGGAACCTCGCTGGAGAAGCACCCTAACCCGTTACCGCGGCTGAGCAGCTCGGCTCCGGCGTGCACTCCCGCGCTCGGCTGGCGCCCGGTCTGCGCCCCTCCTCCCGAGCGCCTGGGCCTGGGGCTGCCCACGTGAGGCTCCCGCGCGTTCCCCGGCGCTCCGAGTACTGCCCCTGCACGGAGCCGAGGGCCTCATCACCGCTCCAGGTGGCCGGGGCTGGGGGCAGGTACCGAGCCACCTGATTGGCGCTGGCCCGTCCTGGGAGAATCCCGCACGAGAGAGGCTGCTTGCACGAGGGCGGAGGGAAGGGACAAAACAGAGCCGGCTGCGCCTTCCAAAGAGACTCCCCTTTGCTCCACTGCCTTTTCGCCTAAGAATCGGAAGCTCTCGGAACGCCTCACACGGGGAGCTCCGTGAGCCATAGCCCAAGTCTGGCCCGGAAAATCCCGTGAGAGTGGTAGTTTTAAGGACCAGGGTGTGTCGCTGTCCACGGGACTTTGCCTGGAGAGCCGCCTGAAAGGCTCATCTGCTTCCCTATTCCTGGCCAGCACTGGTCCCTGGAAGTCCAGTCACGCCCGGGTGCCCCCGCCATTGAGGGGTACCCAGTCCTTGTAGCGGGTAGGGGGGGAGTCGATCTGTAATTAGAATCGTGGCTGGGAGATCCAGCAGGAAAAAGCAGGAAAGGGTACGCAATGTCTTCCCCATCCCCCAGCACGGGGAGAAAATGGTAATGGCGCTCTAGATTTCCTTGAAATTACCCCCCCTCCTTTAATGTTTTAAAACATAAAGTTGCTTATGTGCTGTACCCCCAAACAGTTAAGTTCTGACATCAATCTGCTTGGAGAACATGGTGGGGTGAGATGGAAGGAAACTCACTTTTTAGCATCTCTAGAGCATCTCATTCTGGAACTTTTGCCTGTTCCCGTCTGTTCATTTTTCTCCTGATCCTGCTCTCCAGTCTTGCCCTGAAGACAGGGGAAGGGGTGAGGGGGTCACCCAAATTAATGCTCAAGGAGGGGTGCTCCCCACATCAAATACATTTTCCTTTTCATACTCCGGACAGTCTGGAGGATTCAAAGCAAACGTAAACACTGTATCAATTTCTCAACAAGAAAAGAAAGAAAGAAAAAGATTGGTCTCTCAGCTCAGATCCAACTTGTAAAGGAAAGGAGTAAAAAATGTAGCCCTTCACCCTCCTACACTGTTGGTGGGAATGTAAACTGGTACAGCCCCTCTGGAAAACAGTGTGGAGGTTCCTCAGGAAACTAACAATAGAACTCCCCTATGACCCAGCAATAGCACTGCTAGGAATTTACCCAAGGGATACAGAAATGCTGATGCATAGGAGCACATG
>NW_027529934.1:12497012-12531370 GCF_008692635.1 Crocuta crocuta
AAAAAAAAAAATGTAGCCCTTGGAACAATGTTTATTATTCCTAAAGCACTATTTAAAAATATTTTTCATATATTTATAATATACATAAATATACATATACACATACATACATATATCCAAAGGAAAGCTACCCACCTGATTATTCCAGCAGATTTACTGTTGCTTCAACACTTCCCATTTCTCCTCTTTGTCTTCACAGGTTTTAAATTTTGACCTCAAATCTTCCCGTGTTGCCTTTTCTCACCCACTCAAACCTCACACCTACATTCCTGCCTGGCCTCACATCTTCTCAGAGGCAAAACTGAAATGTGAAGAGACGTGTTATTTTGTTGTACACAATGACACAGAGAGAAAAGTAATGGGGCGCCTGGGTGGCTCAGTCAGCTAAGCGTCAGACTTCGGCTCAGGTCATGATCTCACGGTTCATGGGTTCCAGCCCTGCGTCGGGCTCTGTGCTGACTGCCAGCTCAGAGCCTGGAGTTGGTTTCAGATTCTGTACCTCCCTTCACTCTGACCCTCCCCTGCTCATGCTATCTCTCTCTTTCTCTCTTTCTCTCTCTCTCAGAAATAAATAAAACATTAAAAAGAAAAGAAAAGAAAAGTGACAACTAAGTATATGTACAGCCTAACCAATTATCATACACCAAATCGGTGTACTGACCCAGCTCATTGACCTCACCCTACAACTGCCCTCATTTGTTTTCCTGAGTCCTTCACTTCCCCCTCAAGCAACAGCCATTCTGACTTTATAGTAATTACTTCCTTATATATCTTTTAGGTTTTATTAGCTTGTTATGCATCCCTAAACACCGTGGTTTAGTTTGCTTGTTTTTGTAATTTCTGTAAATGGAATAATATAGCATGGATTTTTTTTTTTATGTGTAGCTGGTTGTCCTTTCACTTAATCATGTTTGTGGGGTTATTTCTGTCGCATATTGTTGTGATTGGGGCTGTTACAAATAATTCTGCTAATAACATTCTTGTGTGGATCTCCTGGTGTCCAAATGCAAACTTTTCTTTAGGGTATATACCTTGGGGTGGAATTGCTGGGCTATAAGGTATGTTTATATTTAACTTTATTAGATAATACCGAGTTGTTTACCAAGATGGTCATGAAATGGACACTGCCACCAGATATGTATAGTAGTTCAAGTTGCTCCACATCTTCGCCAAGACATAATATTGTTAGGCTTCTTGATTTTTGTCAATCTGGTGAATGTGTAATATCAAAAATGTGATTTTCATTTCATATCCCTTACCAATAAGATTGTACACCTTTACATGTGTTTACAGCCCATTTGAATTTTCAGTTTTGTGAAGTGCCTATTCAGATCTTTACCCATTTTTCTATTGAGTTATCTGATTTTTTTCCTATTGATCCATAAAGGTTCTTTGTATATTCTAGCTAAATGCCTTTGTTGGTTGTAGACTGCAAGTATCTTCTCCTTCTCATTAATCTTATCTTATGGTCAGGAAGATTTTTTAAAGCAGAATTTTCATTTTGAGATCATTGAAGATTCAAATGCAGTTGTGAGAAATACTACAGAGATCTCGGGTAACCTATATCCAATTTCCCCCATTGTAAATATCTCACAAAACTATAGTACAATATATAACCAGGTAATTGACATTGTCACAGTCAAAATACAGAACATTTCTATCAGCACAAGAGTCCCTCCCTCTTATTTCCTTTTTAGAGTCACACTTCTCTTCTCATCCCTAACCCTTAGAAGCCACTTATCTGTTAACCATTTCCAAACAAGGTAATTTTAAGATATTATGTAAATGAAATAATACAGTATGTAACCTTTTGTATTTTTTTTTCACCACTCAGCATAATTCTTTGGGGATTCGTCCAGGTTTACCAGTTGGACAGTATGGATGATGTCCCATGGCCTGTGTAACCATGCATTCACTCATATAAAGAAAGACATCTGGGTTTTTTTCCCAGTTTTGAGCTATTTTGATTAAAGCTGCTATAAACACTCGTGTGCAGGTTCATGTGTGAACATGAGCTTTCATATCTCTGGGATAAATGCCCAGAAGTCCCAGTGCTGGATCATGTGCTAGTTGCACGCTTCATTTTTAAGAGAGATTGCCGACCTGCTTTCCAGAGTTGCTGTACCTTTTTGCATTGACACCGGCAGTATATGAATTATCCAGTCTCTCCACATCCTTGCCAGCAACTTAGGGTTGTCACTCTTTTTTTTTTTTTTTAATTTTACCCATTTCGATAAATGTATAGTGATACCTTATTGTACTTTTAATTTACATTCCCCTTAATGGCGAATAATGTCCAACATCTTTACAGATACTTGTTTGGCACCTGTATCTCCAAGTATATGCCCTCTTTGGGGAAATATCTGTTTATGCCTTTTAGACATTTTCTAATTAGATGGTTTGGTTTTTTACTGTTGAGTTTTGATGATTCTTTGTATATTCTAGATGTTAGTCCCTTTGCAGATACATGGTTTGCAAATATTTTCTCCCAGTCTGTAGACTGTCTTTTCATCCCCTTTATGTGGATTTTGCAGAGGAATTTTTAAACTTTGATAAGGTCCAAATTTTCAGTTTTCCCTCCTGTGGGTCACACACTTTCTATCAAGTCTAAGAACTCTTCTTATAGCCCTAGATCCTAAGGATTTTCCCCTATTTTTTTATGTTTCACACTGTAGTCTTTAAGTCTGTAAAACATTGTAAGTTAATTTTTATATAAGATGTGAAATTTCAGTTGAGATTTTTTTTCTTACCTATGTATGTCCAGTTGCTTTAGCACCATTTGTTGAAACGCTATTCATTGAACTGCTTTTACACCTTTGTCAAGAACCTATTGAGCATATTTGTGTAAGTCTATTTCTTGATGCTCTATCTGTTGCCTTGACCTCTTCCACCACCAATACCACACAGGTTGAAACTGAGCAGACTGATTCTGCCCATGTCATCCTTCCTATTCAAAATTGTTATAGGTCTTCTAGGTCCTCTGCCTTTCCATTTATACATTAGAATAATCTCTATATGTACCAAGAATCTTGCTAGCATTTTGATATTAAGGAGAAACATTCAGGGGCACCTGCGTGGCTCAGTCAATTAAGCATCTGACTTCGGCTCAGGTCATGATCTCACAGTTCGTGAGTTTGAGCCCCTTGTCAGGCTCTGTGCTGACAGCTCAGAGTCTGGAGCCTGTTTCAGATCCTGTGTCTCTCCCTCTCTCTGCCCCTCCCCTGCTTGTGCTCTGTCTTAGTCTCTGTCTCTCTCTCTCTCTCTCTTTCAAAAATAAATAAACATGAGAAAAAGAAAATTTTTTTAAAAAGGAGAAACATTCAACCTTTCATCATTAAGTATAAATTAGCTATAGGTATCAAGCTAACAAATTTCTTTCTCCTATTTTTTGTGGAAATGTTTGTGATAAATGGATATTGAATTTTGTTGAATGCTCTTATGTTGGGTTATGTAATCATGTTATTTTTCTTTTTTAGTCTGTTAATATGGTGGATTAGGTTGGTTCCTTTTTGAAAATTAAAGCTACCTTGGAGCCCTGGAATAAAGCCTACTTGGTCATGGTATGTTTATTTGTACTGTCTTTGTCTGGTTTTGGTATCAGAGTAATACTAGCTTCATAAAATGAATTAGAAAGTGTTCCATCTCTATTATTTTCTGAAAGAGATCATGTAGATTTGGTGTTAAGTCTTGTTAAAATGTTTGCTGAAGGGGCGCCTCTGTGGCTCAGTTGGTTGAGCAGCCTACTTCAGCTCAGGTCATGATCTCACAGTCTGTGAGCTCGAGCCCTGCATCAGGCTCTGTGCTGACAGCTCAGAGGCTGGAGCCTGCTTCGGATTCTGTGTCTCTAGCTCTCTGCCCCTCCCCTGNAAATTATAAGACAGATATCACATGATTTCACTGATATGTGGAATTTGAGAAACTTATTAGATGGTCATAGGGGAAGGGTAGGAAAAATAAGATATAAAAAGAGATGGAGGCATGGGGCGGGCACCTGAGTGGCTCAGTCGGTTAAGCGTCCGACTTCGGCTCAGGTCATGATCTCACGGTTCGTGGGTTCGAGCCCCGCATTGGGCTCTGTGCTGACAGCTAGCTCACAGCCTGGAGCCTGCTTCAGATTCTGTGTCTCCCTCTCTCTCTGACCCTCCCCTGCTCACGCTGTCTTTCTCTCCGAAATAAACATTTAAAAAAAAAAAAAAAAGAGAGATGGAGGCAAACCACAAGAGACTCTTAATACAGAGAACAAATTGGGGGTTGATGGGGATGGGGAAAATGGGTGATGGCATTGCTGGGATGAGCACTGGGTGTTGTATGTAAGTGACGAATCACTAGATTCTACTCCTAAAGCGAAGGCTACACTGTATGTGAACTAACTTGAGAATAAATAAAATAAAATCAAATAAATAGAAGATTTGAAATTATAAATTTAATTTTTGTAGCAGTTATAAGGCAGTAAAACTGTTTCAGATTGGGTGAGATAGGTCGTACTTTTTTTTTCCAAAGAACTGACACTTCATCTAAGTTGTCAGATTTATGTGTATAGAGTTATTGATTTTATTCCTTTTTTTCCTCTCTGATATCTGCAGAATGTATAGTGACCCTATTTCATTCCAGAAGCACCGGTAATTGGTGCTGTTCCATCCCTTCTTTTCCTTTGCCAGTCTTGCCCAAGTTTCATTACTTTTATCGAACTTTTCAATGAAACAGGTCTTTGTTGATTTTCTTCTATTTTCAATTTTACTGACTTCTCATTTTGTCTTAATTATATCCTTTCTTCTTCTTGTTTCAGGTTTATTTTGCTCTTTTTTCCCTAGATTCTTGAGGTGGAAGCCTAGGTTATTGATTAAAGACTTTCTTCTTTTCTAATATATGCATTTAGTGCTATAAATTTCCCTCTTAGCACTGTTTTAGCAGAGTCCCATGAAAATTTTCATTTTCATTCAGTTCAATTTTTTTTTTTTATTCCCTTAAAACTTCCTTCTTGACCAATGGGTTTTTACAGGCGTGTTGTTTGGTGTCCAAGTGTTTGGAGATTTCCTGTTATCTTTCAGGTATGGATTTCTGCTTTGATTCCATTGTGGTCAGCCTTCTTCTCTCCACTTTTCCTGTCCTGTCTAGGACCTCCAGTGAAATGCTGAATTGCAGTGGAAAGGGCAGATGTCCTTATCTTGTTCTTGACCTGAGGGGGAAGCATCCAGCCTTTCACCATTAAGTAAATTACTAGCTGTAGGTTTTTCATAAATATCCTTTATCGGGTTGAAGAAAATCCCTTCTGTTCCTAGTTTGTTGAGGGCTTTTGTAATAACAGAAGAGAGGATTTTGTTAAATGCTTTCTGCATCTGTTACTGTTATCAAGTGGTTTGGGCTTTTATTCTGTTCAAATAGTGTATTATATTCATTGATTTTTGGATGTTAAAAACAACCGTGAATTCCTCAACTAACTCTCGTTTGGTCCTGTGTATGATCCTTATCTATATGTTGCTGATTTGGTTTGCTAGTATTTTATTGTGATGCTTGGTACCTAAAATCATAAGCACTATTTGTTTTCTTTTCTCGTATGTCTTAATCTGGTTTTGGCATCAGGGTCGTACTGGCCTCATAGAATGAATTGGGAAGTATTTCCCCTTGTATGGTTTGGAAGAGTTGTGAAGGCTGGTGTTAATTCATCTTGAAATGGTATACTCCATCAGCTCCTGGGACTGGGCTTTTCTTTGAGAGAAATTTCTGAATACACGGAAAGCAACTAAAGAGATTGAATTAGTAATTAAGAGAGTAGTTTTTTAATTACTAATTCAATCTCTTTACTTGCTTTCCATGTATTCAGATTTTTCTATCTCTTCTCAAGTTAGTTTCTGTAGTTTGTGTCTCTCTTGGAGTTTCTCCATTTCACTTGGGCCATCCAGTTTGTTGGCATACAACGCTTTGTGGTGTCCTTTATCATCCTGTTTCTTCTGTAAGGTCGGTAATGGTTACTTCTCATTCTTGAGTTTTCTTCTCCCTTTTCTCTTCATCAGTCTACTTAAAGGTCTGTTAATTTTGTTGATCTTTTCCAAATGCAGTTTTAGTTTCATTGATTCCCTATTGTCTTTCCACTTTCTATTACACTTATTTCCACCCTAATCTCTATTATTTCCTTCTCTCTTCTTGCTTTGGATTCAGTGTGCTCTTTTTTCTAGTTTTCTAAGGTAGAAGTTTAGGCAATTGATTTGAGATCCTTTTTTCTTTGTAATGTAGGTGTTTCTAGGCACCAATTTCTCCCTAAGAACTGCTTTCACTGCATTCCATGAGTTTGGATACAGTCTGGTTTCACTTTCAGTTGTCTCAAATTTTCTAATTTTCCATGAGATTTCTTCCTGGAACCATTGGTTATATGGGAGTGGTTATCTGCTCTTTAATTTCTTCATATTTTTGAATAACTTTCTCAAAGTTATTTCTGTTATTATCTAATTTTATTCCATTCTGGTAGGAAAGCACATTCTCTATGATATCAAACCTTTAAAATTTGTTGAGGCTTATTTTCTGTCCTAACATATGGTCTATCCTAGAGAATGTTTCATATACACTAAAGAAAAATGTTGCTATTGGTGGTGTCTCTATAGATGTGCATTCCATCTAGTTTTATAGGCTGCTCAAGTCTGTTATATGCTTATAGATCTTCTGTCTACTTGTTCCATTCATTATCGGAAGTGAGATATTAAGGTCTCCAACTTTCGGGGCACCTGGCTGGCTCTGTTGGTAGAGCATGTGACTCTTGATCCCAGGGTTGTGAGTTCAAGCCCCACACTGGGTGCAGAGCTTACTTTTAAAAAAATATTTTTTTAAATTAAAGCCTCCAACTTTTGTTGTTGAATTGTCTATTTTCCATTTTGATCCTATCACTTTTTGTTTCATGTAATTTTGAGCTATAATGACATTTTTCACATATAAATGTAAGCAAAACTTTTAAATTTTCACAATTTATGGTATATGAAGTATGATACGGAGCCCTGAAACCACCATGATGTAAAGAAACCCAAGATGAAAGGCCATGGGCAAAAGAGCATCACTTTTGCCAGACACTATGCATTGGAAATGAGTCACTAAACCCAGCCCACACTAAGGTACAATGCCTCCCATCCACCTCTCCCTAGAGTGTAACTCCTTTAGGATCCCAACCCAAAACTGTATGGGAGCTGTGAACCATGGGCTCCAACTTTTAACCTCTAACCAGGATTACCAGATGTCCCCCAGTGGCCCCACATGTAAGGCTCATCTGTTTAAATGTCTATCCTGTCTTGAGACTTAAAGCTATTAATTCCTTATGAATTTCTTGGCTCTTCGATGCTTTTAAGATGATTTAAAACATTTTATCAAATCTTTGAGTTCTTCTCAGCTTACCCTGCAGGACAATGGATCTGCCTTCATCATCAAAAGCAGAAGTTCTCCAGTTGCATATATGAATGTGCTGTAGTTTTAATCTGGAAGGACTTATTTTGGGTGAGAATACTGCCTTTTTGCTAAACGTCAATAGCACTACATCAAGGAAAAAAGTAATTACCCAGACCTTTTGCACTCTTAGATGCATTCTAGTAAAGTATTATTTTTCTACTAACTTTCATTATAAAATCAAAGGACCATTCAGGGGTGCCTGGGTGGCTCAGTAAGTTGAGCGTCTGACTTCAGCCCAGGTCATGATATCCTGGTTCATGAGTTTGAGCGTGTCGGGCTCCATGCTAACAGCTCAGAGCCTGAAGCCTGCTTCAGATTCTGTGTGTCCCTCTCTCTCTGCCCCTCCCCTGCTTGTTCTCTATCTCTCAAAAATAAATAAAACAGTTATAAATCAATCAATCAATCAATCAAGGGACCATTCCGATAGGGGCCACATCACTTAATAGGAGTGAGATAAAACCCTGCCCTCCACCCCCCAATTTTCCCAGGGCCACTGGAAACATTTTCTCCTGCCTTATCCGAGGAGGCCATTCCTCTCTTCCCTAAGCAGTTTTTGTGTTGTTGGTATAATTGGGGAAAAAAATTACTTTTTGTCTAAACACAGGTTCTTCTGGTGGAAGCTTCCTAACATATCAAAAAGGAATATTAGTTTAATTTCTTCTGTATGGCCAACTCTGCCATTTGATATTCAAACTACATATTAGATCAGAGCCAGGATTCAAGTTTTTCTTTTTAAAGACGTCAAGTACTGTTTAATCAGTGATTAAGATCACAGCTCTCTCTAGAGAGGACCAGCTCAGTGGTTTTCTCTCTTCTCTATAGATCTACTTATCCCTTATCCACAATTTGAAATTCACAAGTCTCCGAAAGTCAGCTTAGGAAAGATCACCTTTGAGAACAAAACCAGAGCTGACCTGATCTGATGTGGGGGCAAAACCTAAGCTCTAGAGAGGCTACTTAGAATCTTTACCTCATTTGATGCCAATATTTATTCATTTTGCTGCAAAAACATTGATGCGCAGGCCGCTCAGTTCTCTATTAGGGGTGTGTTATGCTAAGAAACAGGAAATGCACCAAATTACCTTTCTAACTTTGGGAGGGGTGATTGATTTTCCAAAAACCTGTTCTCTGTGAGACAAAGGGAAGGCACGGTGGCTCCCCAGATGTAAGGACCAGGAGAAAGAGAGGAGGAAAGTGGACATGGGCACATGACAGAAGACTGCGCTTTCTCATGTCACCCCGTGACATGTGCCCTTCTTCCCCCAGATCTTCAGTGGTGTTTCTAAACTGACAATATGCGTTTTTATGAATGAATTTGCAGGTGTGTGGGAACAGGGGGAAGTGTCTGGCTTTGTGCCTGTTTCATTGTGGGTCAGCAAAGAGGCAGCACATGTGGATATGTGAGCACAGAGACAGAGAGGAATATAAGACAGTTCTGAGTACTCCCAGAAATTATGGGGGGAGGAAGGGGAGTGGTGTCTTCTCTCATAAGGCCTTGGAACTGGGATTGTGGTAGGGTATAGTTATCTAAGGAAAAGGTAATAAAAAGATGTGTTACCGCTGTGAAGGTCTGAATTTCATCTTACATTTTCTTCTGTCTCTGTTTCTTGGTCTCCCTTATACAAGTGAAACACCCATTCTCTCTTGAGACAAAGTCTTTTATTTTATGGTCATTTCATGGGAATCAGGAATTATTGAGTTCCCCTTCCCTGCCCTGGTGGCCTGGTGGATGCATGAGACAGCACCACCACTCTATGGTCAGAGCAGCTGCTCTCACGATTGACTGTGGTCAGCCTCTTCTTACGAAGATACAAATGTGGCTCATTAACACAATGTGCTGAAAAGCACTATAAGCATAGTGAAGTACTTTCTCATGATTGAATTAAAATAATTGGTAGAGCAAAATGGGCATTAAAAAAGTACGGGTAGCTACATGCAGACAGAGTACCAGTGTCCACAACATTCCACCAGTACCAGAGAGCTGAAGGGCATGTGTGTTTCAGTATAAAGCAAAGTTGACTTCCAATTTCCATTTTGGCATGGGTCACCAAAGACATTTAAGGGTGAATCAGTTCTTGAATAGAAATTCACAAAAGAGCTATAGGATAATTCAGTAAATGAGTAAGGAGCAATTTCTTATTCAGATTTGTAACCTCTGTAATGGTTCCTGAGACTTCTGTAAAATCTTAAATCATAGGAGAATGATTTAAAGAAATGGAATTAGTTGGCCTTGGGTCTTTTAGCCACCTAAAGCATAAGCAAGATATTAACTTATTTATCTTTCCCAACACAATCATACATGTAACAAATAATTCACATCTTTAGGAGCTTCTCCAAGGCCCACGAGAACTGGGATTATTAGCCCATTTTACACATGAGGATAGAGTATATAAGTGACTTACTCAAGTTATACAAAAGATCTGAATAGACCTAGGAACTCATTGTTGGCACTAAAACATCTCTCTGCCATCAAGGATGTGATATTAGTCTTGTTCCTGACCTTAAGAGGAACTTAGAGCTTTTCACCATTGAGTATGAGGTTAGCAGTGACCTTGTCATATATGGCCTTTATTATGTGGAGGTATATTTCTTTTATAACTAATTTGTTGAGAATTTTCATCAGGAAAGGATGTTGATTTTGTCAAATGATTTCTATTAAAATAATCAAATGATTTTTGTCTTTCATTTTATTAATGTGATGTTCACATGTATTTCTTTAGCATATGTTGAACCATCCTTACATTCCACAGACCCATTCAACTTAATCATGGTGTATGGTGCTTTTAATGTGCTGTTGAATTCTGCTTCTAGTATTTTGTTGAAGATTTTTGCATGTATGTGCTTTAGGGATATTGGCCTACAGTTTTCTTTTCTTGTAGTGTCCTTGTCTGACTTTGGTGTCAGAGTAATGCTGGCCCCGGGAACAGAACAAGGATGTCCTCTCTCTCCACTCTATTCAACACGGTACAAGAAGTCCCAGCCAGAGCAATTAGACTCCAAAAAGAGATAAAGAAATCTAAATCGGAAGGAAGAAGCAAAACTGTCTCCATTTGCAGATGACATGATATTATATAGAAAAACCTAAAGACTCCATCAAAAAATTGTTAGAACTAATACATTTAGTAAAGTTGCAACATAGAAAATCAACATGTAAAAATCAGTCGCATTTCTGTATACTAACAACAGACCATCAGAAAAAGAAGTCAGGAAAACAGCTCCCGCTACAATAACATCAAAAACAATAAAATACTTAGAATTAAATTTAACAAGGAGGAAAAGATCTGTACACTGAAATCTACAAGACACTGAAGAAATAAATTGAAGAAGACACCAATAAATGGAAAGATATGTTTACTGACTGGAAGAATTAATATTGTTAAAATGTTGACACTGTCCAAAGTGATCTACAGATTCAATGCAATCTCTTAAAAAAAAATTCCAATGGCATTTTCCACAGAAATAGTAGAAAAAAATAATAAATTCCAAAATTTGTATGGAAAGGCCCAATAGCTAAAGCAATCCAGAAAAAGAACAAACCTGGAAGTATCACACAAGTTATTATAATCAAAACAGTATGGTACTGGCATAAAAACAAAGACCCAGGCCAATAAAACAAATTTTAGAGCCCGGAAATAAACCCATGCATATGTAGCCAGCTAATCTTTGACAAGGACTCCAATACCATGCAATAGGGGGGAAGGACAGTCCCTTTAAGAAAAACAAACAAACTGTAAATCCACTTGCAAAAGAATGAAATTGAACCCCTATCTTACACTAGTCAGAAAAAAATTAATCAGAAATGGATTAAAGACTAAAAGGTAAGACCTAAAGCTATAAAACTTCTAGAAGAAGACGCTTAGGGAAAAGCTTCTTGATGTTGGTCTTGCCAGTGATTTATTGGAATGTCACCAAAAGCATAAGCAACAAAAGCAAAAATAATGAATAATGAAACTAAAAAGTTCCTGCACTGCAAGGGAAACCATCAACAAAATGAAAGGCAGCCTACAGACTAGCAAAATATATTTACAAACCATAGATCTGCTAAGGGGTTATTATCTACAATATATAAGGAAGTTATACAATTCAAGACCAAAACAAAACAAAGCAAAACAAAATCCAATTAAAAATGGGCAAGAGGTGCCTGGGTGGCTCAGTAGGTTAGGCATCTGACTCTTGGTTTTGGCTCAGATTGTGATCTCACAGTTTTGTGAGTTCAAGCCTCATGTCAGGCTCTGCACTGGCAGCACAGAGCCTGCTTGAGATTCTCTCTCTCCCTCTCTCTGCCCCTTCCCTGCTCATGCTGTTAATGTCTCTCTCAAAATAAAGAAATAAACTTTTTTTAAAAATGGGCAAAAGTCTTGAATAGACACTTTTCCAAAGAAGGCCTAGAAACAGACAACAAGTACATGAAAAGGTGATCAATGTCACTCATCATCAGGAGAATGGAAATCAAAACCACACTGAGGTATCATCTCATACTCGTCAGGATGGCTTTTATCAAAACGACAAGAGAACACAAATGTTGGTGAGGATGTGGAAAAGGGAATCCTTGTATACTGATAGTGGGAATGTACACTGGTGTAGCAATTGTGGAAAACAGTATGGAGGTTCTGAAAAAAAACAAAAGATAGAACTATCATACAGTCAGTAATCCCACTTCTGAGTATAAGAAACAAAGGGAAACAAAGTCAATATCTTAAAATTTTCTACACTCCCATGTTGACTGTAGAATTATTCACAATATCCAAGATATGGAAACAATTGCAGAGTCCATCAACAAATGAGTGGATAAAGAAGATGTGATATATACATACATCATATATTTATTAATACTATTCAGCCACGAGGAAGAAGGAAATCCTGCCATTTGTAAAAACATAGATGGGTCTATGCTAAGTGACATAAGGTAGACAAAGAAAGACAAAGACCGGGTGATATCACTTAGAGTGAAATCTAAAAAAGTTGAACTCATAGAAACAGAGTAGAATGGTGGTTATGAGGAGCTGAGGGGTAGAGAAAATGGGGAGATGCTGGTCAAAGAGCACACGCTTATAAGAAGAACAAGTTTCGAGAGGCTAATGTACAGCATGGTCTCTGTAATAATGTAATAATCTTGTATTGTATACTTGAAATTTGCTAAGAGAGTAGACCTTAAACATTCTCACTACACACACACACACACACACACACACACACACACACGTAACTATGTGAGGTGACAGAGATGTTCATTAGCCTGACTATGTCGATCATCTCACAAAGTATATCAAATCACCATATCATACATTTTAAAATACATATATTTTTATTTGTCCTTTAGATCTCAATGAAGCCAGAAAAAAAGAAAAAACTAAAGGACAGAAATACCCCAACAAAATAAGGATGCCATATTTGCCCCCTAAAAAAGACTTTTTATAGCATATTTGTAAGCAAGAGGGCATGAGGGAAAAGACGGTGTTCTAGCAATCAGCAAACTGCACGAAGACACAGAATCGTGATGGGCCGTTAATACCACCGTGGGGGCAACGCTTAGTCTCGCTGCAGTGAGTCACTGTCTGTTTGGCCCAAGGTGGGCACCGCTAGTCAATATTTTCTTCTTATTCCAGAAGTTCTAGTTTAAGATCTACCATATAAGTGTACTGCTGGCTCCTGTCTTGTAGAGCAAACTGTCTTATTTCCTCTGAACATTTGAGATTGCTCTCTTACTGTTACCATTGCTGTCCGGAGGAGAGCCCTAAATCTCTGTGCTTAGCTCGGTATCGCTCTCTGACTGAGGCTCTCCCATGGGGAGTGATTTGCGCATTGTCACCTGGACGTTTACTGCTGCTTCACCTCCTCCTCTGCTACTTCCGATCCGAGCTTTGCATGTGCAGCTCTTCATGGCATATTGCCTCCGAAGGCTCTATCCCCTCTCTCCTCCCCAGCCATTCTGTCTGAGCTTGTCTCAGCCCTTCAGTGCTGCATGGACTTGTCCACTGACTGTACACACAATACTGGCAAAAGGTTTTTTTTTTAATTGTTTTTTATTTACTTTTTAAGCTTATGCATTTATTTTGAGAGCTACAGAGACAGCGCAAGTGTGGGGAGGGGCAGAGAGAGAGCAAGAGAGAGAGGACCCCAAGCAGGCAACGCAGACAGCATGGAGCCTGATGCAGGGCTTGAACTCACAAGCCAGGAGATCTGACCTGAGCCGAAACCAAGAGTCAGACGCTTAACCCACAGAGCTGCCCAGATGCCCCAATACTGGCAGAAGTTTTTCTCCAACTTAATGAAGGAGGCACAACTTAACCATTTCAAAAACTCAGTGTGTTGAATTTATATAACTAAAGCCAGTCATAGCCATTAAGATACTCTTTCTTTCGCAAATTCATTTTATTTTATTTTATTTTTTAATTTTTATTTCTAGGAGAGAGAGAGAGAGACGGCGTGAGCAGGGGAGGGTCAGAGAGAGAGGGAGTCACAGACTGAAACGGGCTCCAGGCTCTGAGCTGGCAGTCAGCATAGAGCCCGACACGGGGCCCGAACCCACGAACCGCGAGATCATGACCTAAGCGAAAGTCGGACGCTTAACCGACTAAGCCACCCAGGCGCCCCTCGCAAATTCATTTTAATGCCACATTACATAAAAAAAATATATTAAAATTTCAAAGGGTGCCTGTTGGTCCTGACTTCAGCTCAGGTCATGATCTTAGGGTTCATGAGTTCGAGCCCCATGTCAGGCTCTGTGCTGACAGCTCAGAGCCTGGAGCCTGCTTCGAGTTCTGTGTCTCCCTCTCTCTGCCCCTCCCCTGCTCACACTCTGTCTCTCTCTGAAAATTAAATAAACATTTAAAAATATGTATATATATATATTCATTAAAATTTTGAATTAAATAGAAAATAAATTACGTTTCCAAACTAAATACCTGATTCAGCAAATTAGCTTCTTTCTAAACCTTGAGCTTTCTTCAAAGAAGCAGCATTTACCATAATAATTAGTAGTGGGAACAACACAGGGATGAACACATACTCCATTTGTTCTCCCTGCTAACAAAGATTTGAACTTTATAACCCATCTATTTTTTTCATATAATTTTCACTATTTGCTGAATGCAAACCACTGCTTTTTTACTTACACTAAGGGCTCACCAAACCAAACAAGCAAACAAACAAAAAACCATACATCGACTCTGGTTTTAGATCCGGCATAATAACTTGCCGAGTCTGTGATGCCAACAAAAGTGTTAATTTCACCTTGAGAAGCAAACATCCCCATCGATCCCTTCTGCAGTCCTGGTTTCTACTTCATATCAAATGCAAAGACAGAGAATGTCACCAGCGGGCTTTTCCTTCCTAGAAACCTGCCGCCAGGCCCCTCAGGCAAGAGTCCAAAGGTTGCTTCGAGCCACCAAAGCCTCAGCAGAGGCCAGACGTCTGTCGCGTTGTGATCCCAGGGCTGTTTTGAATGACTTCTACCACTTTGGTGGGAGTGGAGGGTCTCATCCTCCCGCAGCACTGTTCGGCGTTCCCCGCAGGAGGAAATCTGCTTCTTTTCAGAGGTAGACAGGGGTCACGGGGGCCTAGACTTGTTTCCTATTCTACGGTTTTCAAATCACCTTACGGATGCCAGCACGTGGCAATCTGACGGCTTCCCTGACGGCGGTCAGCGTCTGCACCTGGGACCATCAAGGCCACCACAACACGGAACGAAAGGTGACCGGGCTGTGAGGACGGTGAGGAAGGGCTCTTTGCAACACTCAGCCTGTCTTTCGTCTTGACTGCCGACCTCAGACGGCATCCCCCTTCCAGCCAGGGCTGGTGGGAGGCGAGGCCTCAAAGGTGGGAGGCTGATGTTCAAACCTCCTAATGGGGCTTGACAGCAGCCGGATTAAAACGCGCGAGGTCAGCAGCCGGAAAGCAGTGCTGGAAAACGTAAGCATCCTCTGTCTGCTCCTTCTCCAGCTATCGGCTCTTTTTTTCGCCCCCAGAGACCTGAACCATAAGATAAACCTTTTCAAAGAAACAGAGGCTTAAAAAAAAAAAAAAAGGACTAGCGATGAAAGAGCTTTGGTGAGTGGAAAAGGAAGACAAGAAGTCAACTTTGTTGTGAGATTTCTAGGGGCCAGGAACGGGGCTGGTCTGCAGGACAAATGCCTTTGAGGAAGCAGAGAGATCAGCGTGCAAAGGACATGATGACAAGCGCGGAAATACGGTTATGCTAGCTACATTCATGTGTAAATCCAGGCCAAGGCGGAAAACAACTACGGACTTTTTTTCTCTCTGCAGGCGACAAATGGGCAAGCAAGAGCCTCCCCGGACTGGCCCAGCCTCAAGGCTTTCCTCCCCCTCCTTCCTCAGCACAGAACCTCCGGGGTCTACATTTCCACTTTGGCAGTGACCTATTGCCTTGCCCCGTTAGTGACCTATTTCCCCTGGGTCCCCCTTGCCTTCCCAGTGAGACTCTGAGATCCTTGAGGGTGAAGCAACGCATTAAAACCAATCCCAAAATACTTGCACTGTCTACACTGTATACTCAGCTAAAGGGAACTCAAAGACGTTTAAATGGCTCACAACAATAAGACCGACACAAAAGCAACTCGATGTCGATGCAAGGCAACGGTTGAGTGAAGTCACAAGCACATGGTGTTATATGAGGGATGGACATCAAGTTCCCTTGGAAAAGGAGGTTCTGCTAGAGAGGCCACAAGGGAGGGCATTAAGAAGCCACAGCCCCCGGAGGAGGAGCTTCAGGATGCTGTGGTCCAGCTTGGAGGAGGAGAAAGAGGGGTCCCGAGCGACCGGTCACCTTGAATAGGAAAAGGAATGTTCTTCTCCTCCCAGAATGAGAGCTACCCAGCTGGGTACAAATAGATGCATTTACTGAAAATCTGGGATCAACTGATTCTGTAACAGGACTGACACTCTGTGCACACAGTTCCATGTCGGGTCTGGTGCTTGTGACGTGAGCTGGTGGCCCGAGGAACAGGATCACCGTGACTTAAGGTTGAACACAACATCCCCAGGGTAGTTGGTGCCGATTGTGGGCTGTCCAAACTGCTTTGTCTTTTAATCCCTGTGACTAATCTCTGGCCATCTAAGTGATCATGAGTAGTGACACCTGGGGACATATGTCCCTTTGACAGACATTTAGCAAACAAAAGACCAGAAGCAAACCAACCACAAACATGCCAACACCACCTCTCCCAAGTTGTCACAGGAAAATAGGAAATCCCAGAAAAGCGGTGCAGAGACCACAATGCCCTGGGCCTCCACAATTCCCAGAGAGGAGCAGAAAGATCACTTGCTGCCTGAAATCCGGTGCTTGGCGGCACCGCCAAAGCACTCTCTCAGGCTGAAATGAGCGGTCATGCAGCTTCACCCTGCTGGCACCAAATGCACTCTGACAGGCCGCTGAAGACACAAAGCCCTTCCATTTACGATTCCTGGAAACGTAACTTCTGTCTAGAGAGGCCAGAGATACAATCATTCATAACGGTGGATAATTCTCTGAGGGACTGTTGTACATTCCCGGGACTCACCTAAGACAGTCACAGATCAGAAACACTTTTAGGGGAAAAATGAGCTTTGAACAGACATTGGAAAGACTGGGGGCAGGAGACACAACGCTCAGAAGAGCCATGTGCTCATTCCATGCCAGGCACTGGGCTCAGGACTGTATGTGCAGAGTTTCATTTAGCCTGTGTGACCACGGTCCAGCTGCTGTCCCATTTCCTGCCTCCTCACAGCAGATCTCTAGAGTGAGCTAACACTGGCTCCACGGTCTCACTTCCCATTCATTCTTCCCCCCGCTGTCAAGGTCACCAACCATCCTCACGTTGGGAAGTCTAGTAGTAGACACATGACTACATCGTACCCCGTTCTTTCCCTTTTGGCAACATTTGAAAGAGCTGACCATACACTCCTTCAGAGCCTCAAAGGCTAGTTTTTCTCAGGCTATTTTATTTTTCTTATAGGATCTATCAGCACCCAAAGCTGCTTGGAGTCTCTCTACACTAGAACGCAGCTCATGAAGGACAGGGACTGTTTCGTTCACTGCTCCATCCCCAGGACCTAGGATGGTGTCTGGTGCCATTGTGCCTGGGATACAAAATCCATTAAGGGAAATGGATGAGGGGAGGTTGTAGGACCTTTATAATTCTTTACGTTTTGTACAATGTATATGTTTTGGGCTATGACAATAGTAAGTGCACAAAAATTCCCAAACATTGGATTATATGGTATGGGAAGTGAAAAAATGGAGGTCATCCATTCATCTCCCCTACCTTTTACAGGGCCCCGCCAAACCCCCCTACATATTGTTTTAGAGAAAGAGGAATGGAGACAGATGGGAAGTAATTTTCATAGGTCACCTTGATAGTGAATTTTGGTTTTCTGGCCATCTCACTTAAACCCATATATATTATAAGTGGTTTTACTGACAGCATCAGCAGCCATTTATGAATCTGCGAAAATCTTATACCTGGGAAGACTGGCATTTTCCACCAACCCTACAGTCCTGTGAAAGCATGCAGGGGGCTTCCGTGATGTTGACTGTCCTTGGAAACTGGGAGCCACTTCAGGTTTTATTAAACCTGGCCGTGGTTTCTGGCCACAGATGCAAACTTCTCATCTATAATTAAGCAGCTGATAACTTTGCAGGGAAGAAAGG
Source organism: Crocuta crocuta (assembly GCF_008692635.1). NCBI lineage: Eukaryota > Metazoa > Chordata > Mammalia > Carnivora > Hyaenidae > Crocuta > Crocuta crocuta. The sequence goes on from NW_027529934.1 coordinate 12,515,086, forward strand.
TGATTTGTGAGCCCAAGATAGATTCAATATGGTGCATGCCTCTCTTTTTGCCAAAATGTCAGACACGGCCTCTATAGGTCTGGACCAAATGGTGGGAGTCATCACTGAGGTAAGGGAATCATAAATCATAGAAACAGATTGAGGTGCTCTGCAGGGTTCGTGTCACAAGTCGTTCTTATTTTTCTGGGACCCACTGTGTTTGGGACAACCTTAGAGAGTTCGTGTTCTAACACTTGCCAAGGCAGGTTATGAGCAACAGGATTACATACGTAATGCCATTCAGTAATGAGGGAGATTTCCCATTTTCACTAGAATTTATATTTACTTTTAGATTAACCAATATTAATCCTTGTCTAAATTCTTTTTATTCCAAAAATACCCTCCAGGTATTATTACAAAAGCTACTATTCCAAATCCCAAAGCTACTATTAGAGAAAGCCATTCATTCCTAAAGATTTAGGGTCTCAGGCATAAGTTGATATAAAGAAGGGAATATAAATTACATTTATTGAGTAACTTCTACATGTCGGATGTTGGCATGAATTTGAGAAAGGAAGTATCGGTGACGGAGATATTGTGTAAATATTCCCCATGAGTGGTGGACAGCAACTGCTCTTAGACCATGTAAAAGAAACTTTGGTACAGAACCAAAATAACTTCCAACGAGAAGCATCTGGATTTCCTAATTCTGATTTCTAACATTGTCCTCTAATAACTGGACAGTCTTCAACCTCTAAGCCAGGGATAGACAAAATCCTATTTTCCATCTTATCCCCACTTTAGGGACAGGGTGGGATGGGCATGGAAACACTCAAGATTCGATACAGACCCGCTAAATCAGAAAACCTCCAAGTGGGCCAGCTGTCTGTGTATTCTGAGAGTTCCAAGGTGATTCTCACCTATATCTTTATGTCTCCCATCACCACACAGCACTTTGCACTAAGCCTTCTTTGGAGTCTGTGAAGTCAACATCTTGCTTGATCAGACATGGGCTTTTTTGTTCCTATCAAAAGGTTTACTAACCTTTTCTACTGAAATATAACTCATATGCCATACATTCATCATTTATAAAGTGTACAACTCAGTGGTTTTTAGTTTTTTCATAAAATTGTGAAACTCTTGCCATTACCTAATCCAGAATATCCTCGTCACTCCCAAAAGAAATTCCATACCCATTAGCATTTACTCCCTGTTCTTCCCCCACCCCACCGAGCCAGTGGTAGTGGCACTAACCTATTTTCTATCTCTATGGATTTGTCTGTTCTAGAAATTTCAGATAAATGGAGTTACAGAATATGGAGCCTTTTGTGTCTGACTTCTTTCACTTAGCATGTTTTCAAGGTTCATCTATGTTGGTATTATTGGTATACACCACTACTCCGTTCCCTTTTATGGCTGAGTAATATTCCATTTTACGGATGGACCACATTTTGTTTATTCACTCATGAGATGTCATGAGTCATTGGGTTGTTTCCACTTTTACTGGCTACTATGAATAACGTTTCTATGAACATTCCTGTCCAGGTTTTTGTGAGGATGTAACTTTTTCTTTCTCCTGGTAAATAGGTAGGAGGTAAATTTTTGGGTCACAGGGCAATAATGTGTTTAGCAAGACTGTTTTTCTTTTTCTTTTTTTTTTTTAATGTTTATTTATTTTTCAGGGCTAGAGAGACAGACAGACAGAGTGGGGGACGGGAAGGGGCAAAGAGAGAGGGAGACTAAGAATCTGAAGTAGGCTCCAGGCTCTGTCAGCACAGAGCCTGACACGGGGCTCGAACCCACAAATCATGAGATCATGACCTGAGCTGAAGTCGGATGCTTAACCAACTGAGCCACTCAGGCGCCCCCTAGTCAGACTGTTTTACAAAGCATCTGCATCATTTTATATTCTCACCAGAAATATGTGAGGATTCCAATTTCTCCACATCTTTACCAACACTTGTTATTATCTGACTTTTTTATTATAGTCATGGTAGTGACAGTAAAGTATTGTATTGTTGTCTTGCTTTGCATTTCCCTGATTGCTAATGGTATTCAGCGGCTTTTAATGTGTTTATTGGCCACTTGTTTATCTTCTTTGGAGAAATGTCTGTTTTAAGATCCTTTGCCCATCTTAATTGGACTATTTGTCTTCTGATTATTGCATTGTAAGAGTTCTTTATAGATCCTAGGTACAAGTCCCTTATCATATATATCTTCACAAAAATTTCCCCTCATTCTTTGGGCTGTCTTTTCACTTTCCTGATATATCCTTTGAAGCACAAAAATTAATAACTTTGATGAAATCCAATTTCTCTATTTTTTCTTTTGTTGCACATGTTTTTGGTGTCATATCCTAGGAATCGTTGCTAAATCCAAGATCATTAAGACTTATGCCTATATTTTCTTTTAACAGTTCTATAGTTTCAGCTCTTAAATTCGGTTTTTGATTCATTTTGAGTTAATTTTGTATATGATGCAAGGTAGGGTCCAACTTCATTCTTTTTCACATGGCTATCCATTCGTCTTGGCACCATTTGTTGAAAGGATGATCCTTTCCTCATATATCATCTTCGGACCCTTGTCAAAAATCAACTGACCACAAATGTATCAGTTTATATCTTGACTTGAACTTTGTTCTTTTTTTTTTTTCAAGGTTGTTCTGGCCATTCTCAGGCCCTTGTACTTACATATGAACTTTAGAATCACCTTATCAATTTCTTACACATTCTTTTTTTTGTTGTTTTTTATTTATTTTTGAGACAGAGAGAGACAGAGAGCAAGCGAGCATGAGCAGGGGAGGGGCAGAAAGAGGAGACACAGAATCTGAAGCAGGCTCCAAGCTCTGAGCTGTCAGCACAAAGCCTGATGGGAGGCTGGAACTCACAAACCATGAGATCATGACCTGAGCTGAAGGCAGACACTTAACCAACTAAGCTACCCAGGCACCCTCACCTTATCAATTTCTACAAAAAAAAAAAAAAAGGTTTATCTTTTTATCAGAATTGGATTAATCAATTAAGGAGTATTGATATCTTAACAATATTAAGTCCTCTAATCCACAAACATGGAATATATTTTTATTTATTTAGGTCTTCTTTAATTTTTTTCAGGAACACTTTGTAGCTTTTAGTGTGCAGGTCCTGGACTTCTTCTGTTAAATTTGTTCCTAAGTATTTTATTCTTTTTGATGTTATTATAACTGAAATTGTTTTCTTAATTTCATTTTCAGATTATTCATTGCTAGTATTTAGAAACACAGTTGATTCTTCTATGCATGTCTTCTATCCTGAAACATTTTGAATTTCTTAGCCTTAAAGGATTATATATATTAGTCTTAAATTATGTTATATTTGTTTTAGTTGTCTGATGTCTTGAATTGAGCCCCTGGTATAATGTTGAACAGACGTGGCATGAATGCACATCCATGTCTTTTTCCTGATTTTATGGTTAAAGCTTTCAGTCCATCACCATTACCATTACCATTACAATGTTACCAGTGGGTTTTTCATCAAGGCCCTTTATCGGTTGAGAAAGTTCTCTTCTATTGCTAGTTTATTGAAGTTTTAATAATAAAAGAGTGTTGAGTTTTATCAAATGTTTTTCTGCATCTATTGAAATGATCCTGTGGTTTCTTTATATATTATTGAGTTATTGTCTTAGTAATTGCCATAGGGATTACAATTAGCATCTTAATTTATAAAAATATACTTCAGATTAATACCAACTTTCAATTCACAGGGGCTGGGTGGCTCAGTACTTGAGTGTCTGACTCTTGATTTTGGCTCATAATCTTACAGTTCACAAGATTGAGCCTCGTGTGGGGCCCTATGCTGAGAGCACAGACCTGCTTGGGATTCTCTCTCCCTTTCTCTCTGCCCCTCCCCTCCCTCTCTGCCTCTCTCTCTCAAAATAAATAAATAAACTTAAAAAACACCAACTTTCAATTCGATTTCAATAGTATGATGGTTAATTTTATGTATCAAATGACTGGACCGCATGTGCCCAGATATTTGGTCAAACATTATTCTGAGTGATTCTGCAAGGAGTTTTTGATAAGATTAACATTGAAGTAGTAGACTGGGTAAAGAAGATTGGCCTCCTGGATGTAGGTGGGTCTCATTTGATCAGCTTAATGCCTGAATAGCACAAAAGAAGTGATCCTCCCCCAAATAATAGAGAATCCTCTCTGCCTCACTGTCTTCAAACTGGGACATCAGCTTTTACTTGCTTTCAGACTTAAGCCAAAACATTGGCGCTCTTCCTGGGTCTTGAGCCTACTCCTCTTTAGACATGAACTACAACACTGGGTCTCTTGGGTCTCCAGTTTGTTGACTTACCCTACAGATTTTGGGATTTGTCAGACTCCATAATCACACAGGCCAATTCCTCATAATAAACCTATCTATATATCCTATTGATTCTGTTTCTCTGGAAAACCCTGATACAAACGAAAACTCTGCTTCTGTATATTTCCATTCCTCCTCTCTTTGTGTTGGTATTTTCATAAGAATTGGATCTCTAAACATTTTGTGTGCACCAACACAGGTTTATAATTATTGCTTATACATTTGTCTTTTAAATAAGATAGGAAAAAAATAATTACCAAAAATGTGTATTTTTACTATCTTTTATATTCACCTGTGTAGTTACCATTACCAGTGCTCTTTATTTCTTCATGTGGATTTGAGTTATTGTCTAATTTGTTTTCAATATAGCCCAAAGGACTCACTATATTAGTTCTTACAGAACAAGACTGTTAGTAACAAATTCTCTCTGTTTTTATTAATTTGTGAATGTCAGAATTTCTCACTCTTCTTTGAGGATTTTTTGCTGGATATAGAATTCTTGGTTGGCAATCTTTTTCATTCAGCACTTTGAATATGTCATCCCACGATTTTCTGGTGTCAACCAGTTTCTGATGAGAAATCAGCTGTTACTCTTTTTAAGGATTCCTTATATGTGATAAACCACTTCTCTCTTGCTGCTTTCAGTGCTCTTTGTCTTTGAGTAGTTTGGATTATGATATGTCACCTATAGTTCCAACTATTATGTGCTATCTCAGGCATTCATGTTGTAAAACAATTGCCTCTCATTATTTTCCATAAAGTATCCCCAGATAAAAGGCTGTTTGTACTGGTTAAACTCTGTATCAGCTGGTGTTGTGCTTGACCTTCTCTACTGAAGTCCATTTGACTTCTGTTTTTCATCAAATTTGGGGAGATTTTGCCCATTATTTCTTAGAGTATTCTGCTTCTTTTGCTCTCTCCTTTCTTTCTGGGGCACGTGTTATGCCTGTACCTTGACAAAATCTCTGAGGCGCTCTTCATTTTTCTTCATTCTGCTCCTCAGGCTGGCTAATCTCAATTGAACTATTTTCCAGTTTGCCGATTCTTCCTTCCATCTGCTTCAACCTAACGTTGAACCCCTCTAGTGAATTTTTCATTTCGGTTATTTTACTTTTCACTTCGACTTTCTTTTTTAAAAAATAATTTCTATCTCTTTATGAATATTCTCTATTTGGCAAGACATCATTCTAATACTTGTCTCTACATTTGCAAACACATTTTAAATAGCCTATGTAAAGTCTTTGACTGGTAAGTCCAACGCCCAACATCTAGGCTTCCTCAGGTACAGTTACTATTGAGTGCTTTTTTCTGTGTGGGGGCCATACTTTCTCATTTTCTTGCATGCCTTGTAATTTGTTCTTGAAAATGGAATTCCTGAAATAATATGAACGACTCTGGAAATCATATTCTCCCTCCTCCTAGCGTTTTGTTGTTGCTGCTGCTGTTGTTGTTTAGTGAACTAATCCTGTGAAGTCTGTATTCTTAGTCACGTGTGGCCACTGAAGTCTCTGCTTTATTAGCTTAGAGGTCAGCTAATAATGGATAGAGATTTTCTTAAAATGCTTAAGGCCAATAATTCTCCCAGTCTTTGCCAATGACCTCTGTGTGTATTTGGGGCATGACTTCACACTCAGCCAGGCTGTTTATACCTCTGCTTTAGCCTTAATTACCTGCTTGCAGAGAGCCTCATGTTTAGCCAGAGGTGAGAGCTTAGGGCTTTCTTAGTTCTTTCCAGAGCATGTGCACAACCTTGCATGTGGCTTTCTATATTTCCAGGAATATCTATACCTCTATTTACAGCTATATCTATAACTATATCTATATATCTCAAAGTTTTTCTTTCTTTTTTTTTTTTAATGTTTTTATTCATTTCTAGGAGAGAGAGAGAGAGACAGCGTGAGCAGGGGAGGGTCAGAGAGAGAGGGAGTCACAGACTCCGAAACAGGCTCCAGGCTCTGAGCTGGCAGTCAGCACAGAGCCCGACGTGGGGCTTGAACCCACAAACCGCGAGATCATGACCTAAGCGAAAGTCAGACGCTTAACCGACTAAGCCACCCAGGCGCCCCTCTCAAAGTTTTTCAAAGCTCTATAGGCATTTCTCATTCCCTACTTTCAAGCTTTTGCAAAGTTTCAACTATTATCTTCTACCTCAGGCATTCATGCCGTAAAACAATTGCCTCTGATTATTTTCAATAAAATATCCCCAGATAAAAGGCTGTTTGCACTGGTTAAGCTCTGAATCAGGTCAGGCAAAGACATACTTGCTAGTGGAGTGTTCCAGGGAACCACTGGACAGATCAAACAACGAAAGTTCTCTGGTAATAGGGATTTGAAAGACCCTCAGTCCTGTTGTAAACCACCCCCCCCCCCAACAGCTGCCAGTCTGCCGATTTTCACTGTATGTGGGTGGCTGGTTTCAAGGCTACTGTGATGCTAGGGAGAGAGTATGGAAACGGGCAAGTTAAAATGCCACAAAGCTGCTCTTCTTAGCAAGTTTTTCTTGCATAAACATCCTCTGAATTGCTGCAAGCCTTTGGTTAATTTCCAGAATTCTGAAAAAGACGATTCTGACAACTTTGCCAGTGTTCTCATTGCTTTTATGAAGAAGAGGACGGCTCTTCAGCTGTCTCCTTCTCATTCTTCTCCTTTTTAAAAAATGTTTGTTTTGAGAGAGAGTGAGCACAGGTGGGGAGAACCAAAGAGAGAGAAAAAGAGAGACAGGGAGAGAGAATCCCAAGCAGGCTCCACACTCAGCACAGAGCCTGATATGGAGCTCAATCTTATAACCATGAGATCACAACCTGAACTGAAATCAAGAGTCGGACACTTGACTGAGTCTCTCAGGTGCCCCTCCTTCTCATTTTTAAATAACCAGCTAGTATCCCAGCCCTAAGAAAGCAACTTATCTGCTTTTCCAATGCATGGCAAAGAAAATACAAAATTTAGCAAAAGAAAATGATGCATTTTTAAAGAAAAAGTGCTTCAATTAGTTATAAGTGATTCACTGGAATTGTCAAAATGAAAATTTTCTGTTTCCAAAAGACCAAAAAGGAGATAACAGTAGTTCAAGATCCCTTCCACATGACCAATTCTTTTCAGCATGCCCTTCCTAGAAATGCGGGGAAAGTTTCATGAACTCTCAGCACTTAAATACACATACAGCATTAGATATAGCTGGAGAGGCCAGGTGTCAATGGCTAGTGTTCTCTGAATGGACTCAAGACACATAGATAAAATGATTGCTTGGGATTTTATTATTGTCTCTTTATTTTCATACAAATAGATGTGGAGACAAGACATGGAAAAGAGCTTTATTTTCTGGTAAGATCTTTAAATTTTTTTCCTTTTCAAAAAGAAGTAATCTGATCTCCTCTACCCCTTCGACCTCCTTTAGGCTTTCATTACTCCTACATGAATTATGAATTACTGCAATAACATCTTAGCCAACGGCTAAGTTTCCAAACTTGTGTCTTTCAGTCTAGGCTTCATATCTGCTGTCAACGTGATCTTTATAAAGTGTATTTGAAATCCTTCAATTCACAAAAAAAGAATGAAATCTTGCCATTTGAAATGATATGGATAGAGTTCGAGAGTACAATGCTAAGTGAAATAAGTCAGTCAGAAAAAAAAACTATGATTTCACTCATATGTGGAATTTAAGGGAGGAAAAACCATCACAGGAGAAAAAAAAGAGAGAGCCAAACCAAGAAAGTGACTCTTAACTATAGAGAACAATCGATGGTTACCAGAGGGGTGGGGGGTGGGGCGATGGGTTCAATAGATGATGGGGATTAAGGAGGGCACTTGTTGTGATGAGCCCTGTTGTATGTAAGTGTTGAATCCCAAAATTGTACACCTAAAACTAATACTACACTGTATGTGAATTAACTGGAATTTAAAACTAAAAAAGAAAAGAAAAAGAAGTCCTTCAATCACTCCCTCCTACCTTCAGAAATCACAAGTGCTTTGCATGGCCTGCACGGCCCATTTTCATTTTGCCCCTGTCTATCTGGGCAATATTATTTGTCCATTACTTTACCGGCGCTCAGCGATTCCGTCGTACTGATCTACTCGAAGCTCCTTAAAGACACTCTGCCCTTGCTCCCGACCTCTCTGTGCCTCTGTACATGTGGTCTCCTTGCTTGCAGCGTATCCACTCTCCATCTTATTTATCTATACACTTGTCTCTCGCGGTAGGTGCAATTAAGAAGAAATGAACTCCTTAAAAATATCCATGCATTCACTTAAAACTTACCCAGTTTACAGCCGACCAGAGGCTGCGCACCGCTCCCCCATCTCGACCCCCAGCAGCGGGGAAGCGGCGACCTGTGGGACTGTGTTTTGGGCGGTATCAATAAAGCGCGGGGACCAGGACCTGGAAACGAGGCGGGATGTGGGACGTAGAGCATGGCCCACCTTGGCTGTGACCGCGGCACAGGGAGATCAGACCCCGAAGAGTGAGTTGTGATGCTTGGTTAGAGAAGGGACTGGGGCGCCGCCATTTCTCCGCACAACCACCAAGGCGGGGCCTCAGGGAGCGGCGAGAGTGACCGCAGTGGAGGCTAAGACCCGCCTACACCAAACCATGCCCATTCCCGCTGGAGAGCTACTTTTTAAAAATTTTATTTAATTTATTTTTTTACCGGAGCCCGGAGCAAGACCAACATGGATGCACTGCCTTGATTAATTCTAGATCAATTCTTTCTATTCAGATATATTTTCCCTTGTCTCATTCATACTCCTCCCCTCTGCTGGACTGGGCACTCTGGTCATTGGTTTGCTTTTAATCCATTGGTCATTGGTCACATTTAATCCATTCTCTAGATGTATATTCTCCACCTCCATGGCTACCGTTCTCTCTCTCTGGAGTAATCAGACTATATATAGTTTCTCTGAGTAACATTATCTTCGTTTCTTTCTCCTCTTCTCTCATCATATTCTCCTCTTTCTCTCTCTGAATTAAGCCTCTTAGTCTCTCTGCCTGGCCATTTCTCTTCCAATTTTGCTTTCTTCCTACCCTGTCATTTCTCTCTTTGTATATGCTCTTCCATCAGCACTGCATACACCCAGCTCTTTGTAGTTTGAAATTCTGGTTTTATGCTTTTAGACTGTCCTTTGTCTTTTGGGTTTTTTTCTCTTTTTCATTTTTCTTCCTTGTGTTTCCTCCTTCCTTTTTTTTTCTTCCTTCTTTTTTTTTTCTTTCTTTTTCACTCGGTTTGTTGGATTTGTCGGTGTGTTTCTGTGCCTTTGTTCCCTGTATATTTGTCTGTTTTGTTTTCCAAGGCTACCTCAAGAAACAAGCCAAAGTATGCATGGTGGAGAGTCCCAAATACCACTACAAGTAGGGAAATAAAATAACCAAAGTCTCAACAAGAGAGACCAAGAGACACCATTCAAAGAACACTTCCTGAACAGACAGATCCTGGACAAAGAGCCCTCTCTAATAAAGCAGTACTCACAAGTGCAGAGTGCATAACAAGCTTTTAAAACTAACAAGAGACAAAAAGCTAGCCAAAATGATGAAACAGAAGAACTCTCCTCTAAAGAAATTCCAGGAAGAAATGACAGCTAAAGAACTGCTCAAAACAGATATAAGCAACATAACTAAACAAGAATTTAGAACAAGAGTCATAAAATTAATCGCTGGGCTTGAAAAAAGCATGGAAAACATCAAAGAAACTATTGCTACAAAGACTGGAGCTTCAAAATAGTTGTGATGAATTAAAAACTGCTTTCAATGACGTGCATAATAAAATGGAGGCGTCCAATGCATGGATTAAAGAGGCAGAGAGGAAAATAGGTGAATTAGAAGACACAATTATAGAAAAAGAGAAAGCTGAGAAAAAGAGAGATAAACTGGTCCAGGAACACAAAAGGAGAGTTCGAGAGCTGAGTGATACAATCAAATGGAACAATATCCGTATTATAGGAATTCCAGAAGAGAAAGAGAGAGGGAAAGGTGCTGAAGGAGTCCTTGAACAAATTATAGCAGAGAACTTCCCCAATCTGGGGAAGGAAACAGACATTGAAATCCAAGAGGCACAGAGAACTCCCGTCAGATGTAACTTGAATCAATCTTCTGCACGATATATCATAGTGAAACAGGCAAAATATAAGGACAAAGAATTCTGAAAGCAGGTAGGGATAAAAGGGCCCTAACATACAAAGGGAAACCTATCAGAGTGGTTACAGACCTATCTACTGAAACTTGGCAGCCCAGAATGGAATGGCAGGAAATCTTCAATATGATGAACAGAAAATATATGCAGCCAAGAATCCTTTATCCAGCAAGCCTGTCATTCAGAATAGAAGGAGCGATAAAAGTCTTCCCAAATAAACAAAAATGGGAAGAATTCGTCACCACTAAACCAGCCCTACAAGACATCCTGAGGGGGACTCTATGTGGGAAATGTTGCAAGGAATGCAAGGTACCAGAGACACCACCACAAGCATGAATCCTACAAAGAACACAATGACTCAAAACCCATATTTTTCAATAATAACACTGAATGTAAATGGACTAAATGCTCCAATCAAAAGACATAGAGTAGCAGAATGGATAAAAAAAACAAAATCCATCTATTTGCCATCTACAAGAAACTCATTTTAGACCTGAGGACACCTTCAGATTGAAAGTAAGGGGATGGAAAAATATCTATCATGCTACTGGAAGTCAAGAGAAAGCTGGAGTAGCTATACTTATATCAGACAAACTAGACTTTAATGTAAAGGCAGTAACAAGGGATAAAGAAGGACATTGTATAATAATTACAGGGCCTATCCATCAGGAAGAGCTAACAATTATAAATATCTACGCACCGAATATGGGAGCACCTAAATATATAAAACAATTAATCACAAACAGAAACAGGCTCATAGATAAGAATGTGCTAATAGCAGGGGACTTTAATACTCCACTTACAGAAATGGATAGGTCAACTAGACAGAAAATCACTAAAGAAACAATGGACTTGAATGACACATTGGACCAGATGGATTTGACAGATATATTTAGAACTCTACATCCTGAGGTCATGGAATTCACTTTCTTCTCAAGTGCGTATGGCACATTCTCCAAGATAGATCACATACTGGGACATAAAGCAGCCCTCAATAAATGTAAAAGAATAGAGATCATACCATGCACACTTTCAGATCATAATGCTATGAAACTTGAAATCAATCACAAGAAGAAGTCTGGAAAACCTCCAAAAACATGGAGGTTAAAGAACACCCTATTAAAGAATGAATGGGCCAATCAGGCAATACGAGAAGAAATTTAAAAATATATGAAAACAAATGAAAATGAAAGTACAACAATCCAAACTCTTTGGGATGTGGCAAAGGCAGTACTAAGAGGAAAGTACACTGCTCTCCATGCCTATTTCAAGAAATTAGAAAAAGTGCAAGTACAAAATCTAACAGCTCACCTAAAGGAACTAGAGGGAGAGCAACAGGAGCACCGCAAACCCAGTAGGAGAAGAGAAATAGTAAAAATCAGGTCAGAAACAAACAATATAGAAACCAAAAAACAGTTGAACAGATCAAACTGAGAGTTGGTTTTTTGAAAAAAATAAANACGAGAAGAAATTTAAAAATATATGAAAACAAATGAAAATGAAAGTACAACAATCCAAACTCTTTGGGATGTGGCAAAGGCAGTACTAAGAGGAAAGTACACTGCTCTCCATGCCTATTTCAAGAAATTAGAAAAAGTGCAAGTACAAAATCTAACAGCTCACCTAAAGGAACTAGAGGGAGAGCAACAGGAGCACCGCAAACCCAGTAGGAGAAGAGAAATAGTAAAAATCAGGTCAGAAACAAACAATATAGAAACCAAAAAACAGTTGAACAGATCAAACTGAGAGTTGGTTTTTTGAAAAAAATAAACAAAATTGACACACCTNTAGATGCTGGCAAGGATGTGGAGAAGTGGGCACCCTCCTACACTGTTGGTGGGAATGTAAACTGGTACAGCCCCTCTGGAAAACAGTGTGGAGATTCCTCAAAAAATTAACAATAGAACTGTCTATGACTCAGCAATAGCACTGCTAGGAATTTACCCAAGGGATACAGAAGTGCTGATGCATAGGGGCACATGTACCCCAATGTTCAGAGCAGCACTCTCAACAATAGCCAAGACATGGAAAGAGCCTAAGTGTCCATCAACAGATGAATGGATCAAGAAGATGTGGTTTATCTATACCATGGAATACTACATGGCAATGAGCAAGAATGAAATGTGGCCATGTGTAGCAATGTGGATGGAACTCGAGGGTGTTATGCTGAGCGAAATATGTCAGGCAGAGAAGGACAGCTACCATATGTTTGCACATAACGGTGGATTAGGAGGAAGTTAACGGAGGACGAAGCGGAGAAGAAGGGGAAAAGTAGTGGGGAAACCATGAGAGACTCTTGAATGCTGAGAACAAACTGAGGTCTGAGGAGGGTGGGGGAGAGGGGAAGGGGGGTGATGGACACAGATGAGGGCACTTGTTGGGATGAGCACTGGCTTTTATACAGAAACCAACTTGACAATAAACTAAGAAAAAAAAAAGCTTATCCAGTTTAAATTCGTATCACAAGTTTTGAATTTGGGGGTGGGCGGGTGTAGTAGAAAGTATCCCGATCATGGGATTGCACTGCTTCCCGAAGGACATAAGGTGATTTCCTGGCAGGTACTGTACACGTTTTCAATTGCCATATGGCATTATATGGTTCTGATGCTCTCAAGGTAATCTCTGTGAACGTATGTGCTTTTCTGAGAGTATTTTTAAACCAGAAGGAGAAACACAAAATAACATTTCCACAGGTTCCCTAGAAGAAGCAGTGGGAAATGATCCCTATTAGTGCATAGAGGTGACAGAGTAATAGTTGAAATTGCTGCCTAGATAATAATGCTGAGTCTAGAGCATTAGTGAATATCATGATTTTTCTTAGGATGGAAAAACAAAGGGTAGCTAATGAGGGTTGGGTAGGATCAGTAATTTGAAGACCTACATTGGATAAATATTTTATGTACAGCATATGCTTTTATAATGAGTTATTTTTTTTTCTGCTCATACTTATCCACCAAAGTATGGATCATTCTCAAAATTTTAAACACTTCGATTCTTAAACAAAAACTAGTGAACTCACTGCAAAGTTTTATTTAACTCTTTAGTGATGAAACCTACAGGATGTCAAAGCTATTTTCAAAGACTCTGTGATAGCTTGGGCTATTTATAAGGAATGAAGGAAAAAAAATAGTGAAATAAATTTGCTAAGTTAGTTTCCAATTGGTTAAAGCCCGACAGGACAGTAAACGACAGCACTTGGAGTTTTCTTCTTTACATTGGCAGGAAAGAAAATCTCATTACACATTTTATAGACTTGTAAAATATTTAGGCCATGATTAGCTGTGCAAATAGAGTTAGGTAGGCTTCTTGGAAAATTCCCTAGCTTAACATAAAAGATCATAAAATCATCTTTTACCTGCTTTAAAGCTTGGAGTAATTTCCCTTAAACTGATTTTTTTTTTTTTAGCCTTTCTTCTTTTCCCAGCCAACTGGAATGTTATTTCCCAATGCTCTGTGTCTTCCTTTTGTGCTTTTTAAAGTATCTTTTAAGTGTTTTTGAAATACCGTCCATGCACTAAAACTAGAGACAGGTGTATGACCTTGTAAACCCAGCCTAGGTGGCAGCATCTGGAAAAACTCCCTGCCATACATTCTGCCCTCCACACCTACGCCGGGGCAAGCCTATATGCAGGCCAGGCATCCCCGTGCATGCTCCCTACGCCACTTATCACATCCCATTACGGTTGCCTATCTGGAAGTTCTCTCCACCCTGTTCACCCTTTCACCCAACTGTGAAATCCTTAAAGACAGGAATAATCTTTTGTCTTTAGCATCTAGCACAGTGCCTGACACACAGTGGGTCCTTGGCAAGTATTCGTTGATTGAAGAAGGTGAGCATTAGCCGTCCAGAATCATCCAGATGCTTATTAACCCTTGCTTTTCAGCGCCTCCTGTTAGAGCCGATTCCTCAGTTTAAAATGGGTCCTTTGAGTTTGGAAGAGTTGGAGATTTAACATATCTTGGCAGAAAGCTTTAACAGCCATCTTTCATTTTGTTTAAATTATATGCTTTTCAATAACACGATGAAGAAATGTAACATCTTTTCATAGTTAAAACAGTGTCACATTGTGTTGCCATATAGAAGTAATTAGAAACAAGGGAACTACTTACTGACATTTGTCTGCAACAGGCGAGGACTAAGGACTGAAAGTTGACTCCGTTATGATGAGGGTCGATGGAATGTTTTCTCCTTGATATAATGCTCAGAATTTCAGTTAATTTTCATATTACTCTGAAGCATAAGATCTAAGAAAGACCTATTTGGTCCTAGACACTTAGAGCCTCATTTTCTTTATTCATTCATTGACTCTCCGAAAGGCAAGCATCCATAAAGGGTTATATAAACTATTACAGTCATCGGTACTCCTTTTAATTTGGTTTCGTCACATTCCCCTGCTAGATAGCCAGGTTTCCCGGGAATTGTTATAGGGAAGAAGATTGAGGTTGGGGATAAAGTTGTAAGTGGATCCTGTGAGATTCTAGTTTCTGTGGCTGTGGAAATTTTACTAGCCTTTAAAATAAAAGAAATGGCACTGGACATTCATGCCTGAAAATTCCCGATAGTTATGGACAGTCTGACAGGCCTGCCCTGAGCATTTTCCTCTTGCAACATAATCTACCAAACTGAACAGTGTTCTTATTTTGGTGCACAAAGTGTAATTTTTTTTCCAGTAAAGTGATTTGATTAATTTTAAGAAAAACCATTTTTTTTTTTTGCAATTCAGTTCTTATTTACTTCCAGATTCCCACCCCATCAAGGTAATCGGAATGATAAATGCACAGTGTCAAAACAAGTTTAAAATACTTCCTCACAGAACAGTATTGCCAAGGAACAGAAAGGCATTATGTTAAGGCAAAGATGAAGACTGATGGGGAAACCTTTAAAGTGTTGAAGCAAGTGCCCAGAGAGCATAGATTCTCTGCCTTTTTACCTACACTGCAAAGAAGGAAAGGCACGGGAAGGTTTAGTCAGTGGCATGGATTTCCCTAGAAGACGCTAATAGTTACGAAGAGCAATGGGTGGCAGTTTGGAGGGGCGGCTAAACCCTGACTCTGGGACGAGCACAGGGATGGGGGGGCGGTGGGGGTGCGCTCCGTGGCCGGTTCTGGGTCACAGTGAGCAAATTAGAGGGAGGCGAGCTGTAAAGGAGTATGAGTGAGCTCTGGTCCGGAGCGGCGCAGTCCCAGTTTGCTGGGCCAGTTCTGCCTGACAAGCGGCACCAGGCCCAGGCCGCCCTCTCCATCCCCGGGCTCTCCTGGGAGGCGTCCTGAGGTCTAGCCGGCCTCTGGTCGTTTTTGTTTTTGTTTTTTTCCCCAAGAAGGAACAAGTTCTCGCTGCTGGCTTAGAGTGGACCCAAGGCCTGTTTTTTGTTTTGTTTTGGTTTTTGTTTTTTTACGCCCCGGGAGGCCTGGTCAGTTGCACAGGGAGCTATCTTCTTAGCTAGTAAAGGACGAGCTCCCTTAGTAAATTTCATACCAGGGACACAGGAAGTTACACAGCCTGTGTCCAACAGGCCCACCATAAATTTTCATTGAATTAGAAAACGGCAGAACCTCTCATCTAGCGACGGGTACGTGCCGACAGTTCACGAGAATGTAGGGGGAGGCAGAAGAGAAAACCATCCTCCCCCACAAAGGTATTTCTTTCCCCGCCTTCCTAGTTAATGCATTTTAGCCATGTTGCTAGGACGCTTCCGCGACCCGCCCTAGATTTTTCCACTTAGCAAACCGCGCGTCCGGAGAGTCCGTTCTCTGTTCGGCAGCTCAGGAGCATCGTCGCGCGGAAATAAGGCGAGTTGAAAATTTCTACAAAGCTCTTGGGTAAACCTTGTGGCCCCT
>NW_027529934.1:12531425-12637712 GCF_008692635.1 Crocuta crocuta
CGTCATCGGAGACTGACGCCACCCGCTTCCCGCGCTGCTGCAATTTATCTCTGGGAGCCGGGCTCCGGGGTCACAGGGAGGTTAGAGCAGATGCTCTCACTGCTCCTGCTTCAGATTCGCTGGGGTTTCCCCTTAGGGGTTATCAAAGTAGGAAACAAAACAAAACCCTAGGGGGAGATGATCGGCCACACGGGGCATTTGGAGGCTGCCTTGTTTCCTCTGGAAAGGGGCAAACGTGGCCAGTCGGGCCGATTCCCTTTCATTTTACCAGACGGGCAGGAACCTCACTGTAAAGTCCTTCTGGGTAGGAGTTCTGTTGTTTATCCTCGCAGCCTTGGAGTTTTGCATGAGGCCCAGCATATATAAAATAAACGAGGTTTTTGTTAAATGGAAGGCAGTGCTGACGGCGCAGGGACACGGTGACTGCCGAGCAGACAGGCGCGGACAGGCCTGTGCCTTGACGCAGAGCGTCCCGGCATGAAAGAGGGCTGTTGCATGTGGGGTGCGGGTGTGCTCCCCACCTCCGCCGTCCCCTCCTCAGGCTCCACACCCTCCCAGGCTCTTGAAGGATCTGCACTAAGACAGGCTGAAGCGGAGGGGATGTAATGCAGTGCAAAGGGACACGGGCTTTTGCAATCATCCAGTCCTTCAACAAATATTTACCAACAGGAATTGATCACGGACCTGTGTGCTCTCGTTTCAGCCTCCCGGGATACAATCATGAACGAAACAGACAAAAATACCTGCCTTGCGGGAAGTTTACAATCTGGTTGATGGACGTAAACAAAACAGAATGAAAAGGTATAGCCGAGGTTAGAAGTTAGGTGCTACCGGGGAAAAGTAGGGCAGGGTAAAGGGAGCCCTCAGGAGGGTGGGCATTAAGTGGTCACTTTCAAAATGACCACGTTGAGAAGATGCAGACACCGGAGGGAGAGCAGTCAAGGCAGAGCCCAAGGTGGGAGCTGCCCGCTGGTGTTAGAGGAAAGCACGGCCAGCCCCGGGGGACTTGCAGGGAGCCGGGGGGCAGCAGTGTGGGAGATGAGGTCAGAGAGGCAACCGGGCGAGGGGCCTATCACGTGGGGCCTTGCGGGTGCTGTTGGCCGACTTAGCAAATAAAAGCAGGGACTCCCACTTAACTTGAATTTCAGATTCACAGTGAATATTTTGAAAGTATAATTATGTCCCAAATATTGCATGAGACATACTTATACTAAAGAAACTATTCACTGTTTATCTGACAACCAGACTGAACGGGGCATCCGGCTTCTTTTCCGGCAAAACCACCACTTGCGCGCCATTGTAGGGACTTGGAGTAAACCTGGGAGCCCTTGGAGGGTCTTGAGCAGAAGAAGGATTCCAATTAGACTGAGAGTTTGAAGGGTTCCCTCCGGCTATTTTGTGGGGAACAGATGTAAGAGTAATGTAGGAAGCAGGGAAACTAGATGAAGCTGGTGAAGTAACCCAGGCTAAACCCCACGATTGCGGCCAGGTGGTGGGAAGGGCTGCAGATACACTTTGAAAGTATACCCAGTGGGACTTCCTGGCTCATTGGGCACAGGGCAGGAAAGAGAAGAGTTGGTGACAGCTCCAAGGATTTTGGTCTGTGTAGTTAGAGCTGCAACAACTAGTTTACGGAAGGCTCTGTAGATGGCGTGATTTGGGGTACAGGTGGAACAAAGACCGTGAGTGCCATTTTGGACCTGTTAAGTTTGAAATGGCATTTGGGTATCTCGAGTGGAAAGGTCACGTAGGAATTTGAGTATGGAGCTCAGGAGAGAGCTCTGAGCTGGAGGTCTGAACGTGGGCATCGTCAGAGTGTAGATGGTCATTAAAGCCAGGAGCCTGGAGGAATCCAACACGTTCCTTAATGCTGCCCTTCAGCAGTAAGAGGTCAGGGAAAAGGGGAGGAGCCAGAAAAGGAGGCGCGCGGAGGACTGACCAGCGAGTAGGAGGGAACCCTAGAGAAGGTGAGGCCCCTGGACATGTCACATGCTACTGACAGGTCAGACGAGCCGAGGGCTGCGGGCTGAGGACTGACTAGTGAACTCAGCAATACGGAGATCGCTGGCTGCCTTCACAGGAGCCCTGCGGGCAGAGCGTGCAGGGAGAGCTGGAGCGGGTCTGGGACGGAATAGGGGAAGCGTAATAGAAGACACTATAGAGTTCCCGAAGCAATTTACTAGACATGACTTTGGGTAAAATACTTCATCTTCTGAGCTACAAGTGTCTCCTCTTGGAAAAAAAAGAAATAGTAATAAGGATGCTGTGAAAATTAAAATATGTAAAGGGCGCAGCATATAATAAGTACTTAGTAAATTGATACCGACATTGTTATGACACAGTATTAATTCCTGTCACAGTGTAGTAAGATAATCTTTCTGTGCCTCAATTTCCTTGTCTGTAAAGTGGAGGTAATAGTAATACCTACCCCACAGTGTTGTTGTAACAATTAAATGAGATAATCTACAGGCCACTTGGAAGCAAATAGCTTTAGTGCTGCTCAGAAGTGAACAGGGTACAGAACTTACAAAATAATTTCTGGTCTCGGATACTACTCTCCTTGTGGTAATGTGATCTAATCATTGACTATTTTTTGTTGTTTGTTTTTGTTTTTTAAGAAAGAGAGAGCGAGCATGTGCAAACTAGGGAGAGGGAGAGAGGGAGGGAGAGAGAGAAAAAGAGAGAGGGAGAGAACATCTCAATCAGGCTCCATGCTCAGTGCGGAGACCAATGCAGGGCTCGATTCCACAACCCTGGGATCATGACCGGAGCAGAAATCAAGAGTAGGACGCTCAACCGAGACGCCCCTGAACTCATTAACTATTGATGGCAGCTGCATCTGCTGTTTTGCGGTGTGTAAAGCCCGCCGCAAGTGACGGTTATTATAACTGACTCAAGATCACGTTGTGAATTCAAGCCACTCTACACCACTGATCGTTGAGCGCGAAGTCACAAAGGTTAACACTTGTTTTCCATCTCCCCGGAGAACCTGGAAACCAGTCTTATAACACAGGATGCAGAAGTCATGCAGGCATTCTTAATCATTCCTGAGAATCCGAGGAACCTTCTCCTGAACACACACACACACACACACACACACACACACAATTTAATGCCTGGAATAAGAAAATCCCTTTAAAGGCTCAAAATGTGCCTAAATCATAAGAATTTTGCTTTTTTTTTCTACAACAGAAACTTATAAAGGAGTTAAGAACCTGGAAAGCCCAAAATAAAGATGGAAAGGTGAATTTTTTTTCTTTACAATTTTTTTCACTGGAGCAACAGAGAAGAAGTAGCTATTGCATCTAAATATGAGCAAAGGCCTGTTGTGTGTCCCCACCGCCTTCAAGGAATAAAAATAACCATACAGTATTAACTTTAGTATTAAAGTGTAAGTTGTGTAAAAAGGCAGCTTCCTGTAAGGCCAAGTTGGAGAAATTTTAAACTGTGGGAAAGGAAGATGACCCTATGAGAATTCCTCCAAAACCCTTATTTTACTCCCCTCCCCCAATTCACTTATGTCACTTAGCTTGTTTTTTCCAGCAAAAAGGCCGGTTGGACGAAGTGAGCTCCTAGCTCCAACTCAACAATTCTCCATACAGTGCTGTGAAACAAAGTATTCTTTGTTTATACTTTGTTTATACTTTTTGTTTCACAAAAAGAATTTCAAGGAAAGGATTTGGCCCACAAAATGCCTGTCCTCGAACACCACCTGGTGGTGAGGAGAAGGCAGGACCTGCTCTGTAACGAATGCTTTGACTGGGGCGCCGGGGTGGCTTAGTCGGTTAAGCGTCCGACTTTTGCTTAGGTCATGATCTCGCGGTTCGTGGGTTCGAGCCCCGCGTCGGCCTCTGTGCTGACTGCCAGCTCAGAGCCTGGAGCCTATTTCAGAGTCTGTGTCTCCCTCTCTCTCTGACCCTCCCCTGCTCACGCTGTCTCTCTCTCTCTCTCTCTCCTACAAATAAATAAACATTAAAAAAAAACGCTTTGACTATTACAATTTTTTTTTTAATACAGCGTTGGTGAAATATTCCCTTCACCAAATCTACTCTGATAGTAATTCAAGTAGAGAGATCCTAGGTTTATAATCCCTAGGTGAAAACTCTCCCGAGGTTTTCACACACTACCTCTGCCCTGTTTCCGCAGCTGCTCCTGAAAGCTGGGCTGTGTGGAATCTAGAAGGAAAGCTCTCAGCCAGTGCCCCTGTGACTACCAGACCACCCTGGCATCCTACAGACTCCTTCCAAAGACAGCAGGAATTTCAGTTTTATTCAGGTTTCCTGTCAAGGCTCCAAGGTAAACCGACCAATGTCTGGTTAACAATAAAAGGAGAGCGCCCCCCCACCCCCCCCACCTGCTCCACTGTTGGGCGTGCTGCCTGGACACTCTCCAGGCGTCATGACCTTCGGTCCTCGCTGAGAGGGGGAGGTCACCACAATTCACTCACGCACCACCACTCACATTAAACCTCTACGATACTTAGAGGGACAGTGCCATCACAGGACATTAAAGAACACAATAGTCAACTGAAGATCAGTGCGCGGGCAGTGGGGAGTTGCTCATCAGTGGGGTTAAAACTGCAGTAGAAGTTCTAGAGATCCCCTGTACAATGCTGTGCCCTGTCTTGTGTTCTTGAAAATCTGTTGAGAGGGTAAAACCCCATGCTGTGTTCTTACTACCATCCAATAAAATGTGAACAATCACGGTAGTTGTCAACTGCTTCCCACCCCGGGCTGTCCAGGCAGCTCGCTGGGTCAGGGATGCCGGGTGGACGGTGGGCTCCCCGGGCCAGAGGGCAGGGCCTTTGGGGGATGATGGGATGCAAGCAAGTTTCAAGCGCCCCTCCAGGCCACTACCATACAAGGCCAGGCCTGCACACTGCGGCCCTCCCAGCTGCCTTGGCGGTGCTTGGTAACGCGGAGTCAGCATTTTGGCAGTGTGAATCCAGAATTTAACTTTTACCGGCCAACAAATTTAAAGCGAGAGGTAGTTTCCCTGCTCATTTCTTTAGTTGCCTTAGTGATTTTTTTTTAAATCACATTTTCTCACACTACACCGAATTCAAGAGCTTCACAACATTAATCTTCAAAGCCAACATATTCTTTGAAAGAATTGATGGCAGAAAAGCCACCACTAAACCAAAGGCAGAGGGATTCCTGGTAAGGAGAGCAGTCTTCAATTTCTTTCATTTTGCTTTAGCCTCTGGAGTCACGATCTGGCGGTGCCGCCACAGGCCTGCCGCACCCTACGTTACAACTTAATTTAGCCCCAAGCCGAGAAGCCACCAGAAAGTCCACAAAATGCAGTTTGCATCCAAACTACTACATTAACCCTAAAGAGCACTTTTAAATGAATTTTTCATCACAAAACTGGGGTCTGTGGAGCTGAAGGATTGTGACGTCAGAGGTACACTTCCAGGAACAAAGAGCGATAAACTAAAACGAGACAATTTGATAAATCAAACTTTTCTGGAAGGAGGCCAAGAGGCTCATTGCTAAGAAGCTGCAAATTATCAAACTTTTTTGCCATTTTCCTCCACAAACCAAACCAAAAAAATAACCCAGTATGGTTTGTACAGAAGATTAACCTAAGCAAAATATTTGGTCTTTCTACTCTGTTCTCTTACCTGAGCAATGTGTTCTTTATTCAATTCTAAATGCAAAGTTCAAATAGGATGTCTATTCATGTTTGATTAAACTCTTCCCAAATGAAGCCTTCTGTTTCACAGGCATTCAGAACATAGCATTGCAGAAAAAAAGATCAAGATTTTGGTGAACCTTATTTATATCCCATTCCATCCTGTTTACTCATTCACCCAACAAAACTTACTGAACATCTACCCCATGCCAGGAAACACATGGTGGTGGCTTAACCTAAGGTGATGGCAGTAGATATGCAGAAAAATAGGTGAGCTACTGAGATACTTAGCAGGTAGAAATGGACAGAATTTGACAACGGATCAGATGTGGGGGTGAAGGGCCAGGGGTAGTCAAGGATGATTCTACTCCTAGGTTTTTATCTGAGGCAACTAGTGCACGGTGCAGGGAACACTGGAGGGGGAAGGGGGTGATCTTTCCGACTTCTCCTGTTCAAGACAGTGTAGTAGGGTAGGTTACAGCAGTCATGGACTCCTAGAAATTAGGAAACAATTCTGTATGAATGCGTACTTTCTCAGGAAACAGCCCTCAAGATTTGATGTTTTAAGGTTAACAACCCCATAAAAGGTCAGGGATCACTGGTCCATTCTATAGAACTTGGTAATTCTTAAGATATTCATGTCAAAAAGATGATTCTACCAAGCTGCTCAAGCAAATGGTTTTTAATAAGGCTATGTCTCAAAAGCCTTCCATGCTTATGACCCAGTACAAGGACAAAGTAGTGCCAGTGAGCATGGACTTCTTTCAATTTAGCCACAAGACTCGACAGAAATTCCACAGAACTCTAGATCTGATACCACATTAAAAAAAAATTTTTTTTTAATGTTTTTATTTATTTCTGACAGAGAGACAGCATGAGCAGGGAAGGGTCAGAGAGAGAGGGAGACACAGAATCTGAAGCAGGCTCTAGGCTCTGAGCTGTCAGCAAAGAGCTGGATGCGGGGCTTGAACCCATGAACCGGGAGATCATGACCTGAGTTGAAGTAAGACGCTTAACTGACTGAGCCACCCAGGCACCCTGATACCACATGTTGAATGATTTTCTGAATCTGAAAAGATCCTAAGCAAAGCCAATACAGAATGCAAGTTTACTGACAATTAACTACACTGATGTCTGCGACACCTAATTTGGTTCTTATTGAAAAACTCATCATTTCTCTTAAGTCAAACTGTTGAGGCAACTTTGCTGAGCCACATGAATCTGGATAAAGTCCAGGTAATTGGACCAATTCCAAGTAAAACAACATAAAGACCAAAGAGTTTTTGTGGAGTTCCGTTTCTGAATCTAAAAAGTTTAGCAGAAATAAATCTACATCAATTGTAGAAAAAGTTGTTGAAGATCACACTCTACCTCATCATAAACAGATGTTCCAGTGCCGAAAGCATAAGGTATAAAAGGGATGCTATCACTTAATTAGAGCCGAATGTTCCATCTCCCTCCCCTCAAGTTGCTTAACTATCCAACTCCAGATCAGTACAGGAATGTCATTACCTTTAAAATTCAGAAAATAAAGGATAAACTTTAGGCTCTGGCCATATATGTTCACTTAAGTTCCATCTAAGCAAAGGGGAAGAAATAGAGAACAGGGGATACACTTTGCCTAACAGTCAACATCCTAAATGGTACACAGAAAGTCTTATTTGGCCAACAGGTATTTTCCTATATATGGGATTAGAAGACATTTTCATAAGAATAAATGAGGGACAATTGCAATAACTGGATACTTCTGTCAAGGAGTCATTTGGTCCAGTAAGAAACTGACTTTGGTTCCTACATATGGTCCCATCAAATGATAGATTTAAGGATAAGTTTGTACTAAACCACCTGAATGGAGCTTCAGAATAGAAATCATCTGCTCCAGACGGAAGACCTACCCTAGCAAAGGCTCTGAATGTGGAATCAGGAAATCAGGAAAGCAACTGAGAGAGCACTGAATGACAGCTGCAAGTTGAGACTAAATTGGTATCCAGTGCATGGAACAGTCTCAGAGGAGAATTTAAGAACCTGGAACACGGCCTACAAGGGTTTGACATGTTGCTATTAACAAGAGAAATAAAACAAGTCTGAAATGTGGCTGTCAGACACTTAAGAAGGGGCTCTAATGTGAATGAATTTCCAACTTCGTGGAATAAAAGTATCTGCAACATGGCAATGGTCATGAATAAAAAGGTCATGCCAAAAATGAAGACAAATATTTTAATCAAGAAAAGTGTCAAATCTCGGTTTTCATAACTATATACACAACCTTTGTATTGCAGTCAACAAAGTCCTCTGGGTCACACATTTAAATGAAATTTTCATTCCTGCAGATTCATGACAACAAAAACTAGTTAAAAAAAACCTAGACATTTTTTGGCAAAACAAATTCCAACTTCATATAGAATAAACCCAACAAAATGCTGTTACAATCTTCAAAGAGCAGGCCGATCATAATTCCTTAATCCCAGTGACTTCCCAATGGTTCTATAACAACAGTTTAGGTAGCAGAGAAAGAGTCAGAAGTTTGGTTTCCTCATCAAATTATTTATGTAAATTGAGCTAAGAAGTAATAATCAAGTAAACATTGTTTCTCATATTTTTCCACAAATTAAAAAAATTTTAACAGAAATGTAAAACAGAGTTTATATCAAACAGAAAGCTAAAAGCATTTCCTGAAAACTATGCTTATAACCAAGAAAATTTAGCTGTGTATAAATTCTCCAGTCAGTTTTGAAGTGGGTCGATTTCCTGTGAAAAGTGGCAGACAAGCGATTGTGATTCCAAATGTTAGAGAAGACCTTCACTGAGAAGTTAATAATTTGTCTACATGCTTAAAAAATAGCAGAATTTAAAGTATTCTGGTTCCAAGAGGCTAATAACACCGGAACTTTGCTAGGGTGACGGATGACAGAGACAAATGACACCTGTTAGGAAAAGGGCTCTGTTCAAAGACTAGAGCCAGATTGAGGTGATATGAACTTCACTGTCATCTTGGAAAACACCAAGATCTGAATGGGCTTTAGGAAATGAAAACTTTTTAATGTCTTAGTACTGGCTCTTGTAACATTACGAGTAACGTTGTCCATGGCATTGTATATATAAATAAAATGAATATAATTCTGAAAAGGGATCAAAAGTTTGTTAGAAAAGCCTTGCTACACGTGTATAAATATCAATAGGAAGCTTCAGAATGATAGCTCTGTAAGATGTTGGTTTCTCATGGTTACCGCCGTGCTCCCCACCCCATTTAGATTCTTTAGCCATAGAATTGGCCCACTCTTATTTAAGCTATCCACATTCAAGAATACAAGATCTTGTAAATCAATTATTCTCCCCTCCAACACCAGGGGTTTGCCCAGCTATCAGAACCGCTATTCTAGGGGCACCTGGGTGGCTCAGCCAGTTAAGTATCTGACTTCAGCTCAGGTCATGATCTTGTGGTTTGTGGGTTCAAGCCCCGCATCGGGCTCTGTGAGGACAGTTGGGAGCCTGGAACCTGCTTCAGATTCTGTGTCTCCCTCTCTCTCTCTGCCCCTCCCCTGATCACGTACTCTCTCGCTCACTGTCTCTCTCTCTCTCTCAAAAATAGACACCAGAAAACAAAGAATCACCATTCTTTTGGACTTGTCTACCAAACTTTGTCTTCTGGAACCAAATCATTTAAACTACAAAACACAGAGTTGCTCTATTTTCCTTTGGAAAAGGCACTGAACCTAGAAGTCAGCAGATGAGGGAATTTGAGGCATGTGACCATAGACAAGTCAGTCTTTCTAGGCTTCAAATTTCTTCATCTAAGATCAAGATCTAGATCAAAACTCTACAATTCTAAGTCTCCAGGTTAGACAGTCTGACAGTAGGCAGAAGCCTCTAGTTAGCCTCAAACCTTAAGATGGGCAACTGGCATCTCAAATGTGTGCAAGTTAGAGGGCCAGTGCAGGCATGGCTGACTGTGGCTAGGAGGGCCCCTCTTCTGAGATCCCATGGTGTGTTTTTAGATGGGAGACAGCTATTGGCTACGAGCCACTGGTTTTAAAACATGAGCGGCCATTAGTACTACTCCCTCTTCCATCCCTGAAGAGTTTATAACCAAGATTTTCCTTTATGTTCTTATACTCATTTCCTCTCACACATCTCAGGCTCCCACATCCCAGTCAACACTTTTTGGGGACCTCCATCACTTCTAATAGATCTTTAATGACAAAAGTATGGGGGAGTCTGCTCTAAGTATAACACGTGTCAACCAATCTTTAGACAATAAAATATAACCAACTGAACCCTAAACTACAGAGCATCTACCTATCTTTTTAACATTTCTTATTGCTATCCCTGCCCGTATACATAAATCTATTTACTCATGTTCAAATGATCTACTAAATTTTGTTGATGTGTTAGGCTACTTTAGTTCACTACCAAGTAAAATCTACCTTATGGGATAAATTGGCAGATTGGCCGTCCTAGTCAAAGTCAAGTAGTCAAAATATGTACAAGCCTCTCAGAGGCTCATTCTTCACTCTGCTCACTCAGGATGTTAACTATTAATTTCCAAATGGGCTTCTTACAGAGTATATTAACAGTCACTCGTTAGTTAGAGATGCCTCTGTCTAAATACTTATCTGGCCAGTTGCAAAAGGATGGGAGTATGAAAGAGCCTTAGCACAGTGATTCCGTAATCACCATCAGGTCACCCAGTACTGGCAGAGTCCCTCCCGGTAGCTCAGCGTCATTACACAGAGTTACAGTGTAACTGACCAAGCGTGTAACCAAATGTGTAAATATTGCTTCTACCAGATTGACCTCACCCCAAGCCCAATGACTGCCCATCTGGAGAAGTGAAGTATATTATTCAAACTCAGTTTCTTCTTCTTCTTCTTTAAAGGAAGAATTCTAAGAAGTATAATTCCAAAATGAATTTTCTTATTTAGAAACAAGCTGTGGGTAATTACCTAAACCTACAATGAAAATCAGAACTTTTCCAGTTTGTATCACAGTTGAGTACGAAATCATAGTTAACTGCTCATTGACCCTCTGTGTAACTTTTCAACTGTCTTCTCCAATAAAGATGTCTGATTTAAAATCACAAAAGCCCAAATGGGAACTTGTTCTTTCTACTGGGCCAACTGTCAGTGATGTTTCCAGATGATTATTATTTTTTTGTCAATTAGAATATCACTCCTATATAATGGAATTAAAGATGAATCTGGATTTTCAAATTTTATTGCATTAAATATGTTTTCTCTAAGGTTTTTAAACCAAAAGACATCAGTATTTAGAGACTTCAGGTTTAACTTTGTTTCATGATTCTTAATCCTAAGAAGTTTCAGCCAGTAATAGTCTACATTTAAATGCACTTTATATTTACTCTCATCTCATTCTCTTCCTCAGTGGACATCTGGCTGATTAAGTAGTTGAGGAGAAGAGAAATCCTGTACTGTAGAGAGAGAGAAAGGAAGTAGGGGCCAGATCTGCCATTTAATGCTGAAATACGAGGCCAGAAAGAGGGTCTGGAAAGGTGAAAATCTAGTTTTATGTAGCACACCAGTAATTCACAGCTCTTTCTCAAATTTTAATTC
Source organism: Crocuta crocuta (assembly GCF_008692635.1). Lineage (NCBI taxonomy): Eukaryota > Metazoa > Chordata > Mammalia > Carnivora > Hyaenidae > Crocuta > Crocuta crocuta. The sequence continues at coordinate 12,542,633 of NW_027529934.1, forward strand.
TAAGAAATGCTTCTGTATTGGATTTTTTAAAATTTGGGGATAAGTCTAGTATTTTACCACAAAGAATTTAAATTAGCATCACATTCTTTAATTTCACCTTTCAGTCTCTTGTTTTTTTTTTTTAATAGTTCATTCTATGAGCTTAACAATGTCCTATCGTGTTTCCCACAACTTGACTTCAGAGAGCATCGCGTTATACAAACGCTTCAACAGCATCCCTGCCCAACGCCTGCCCCACGCAACAGAGAAAGGTCAGTCCACTAAGTGTGAGCAACCAGTCTCTGGAATGTTGTTAGGAGTCTTCAGGAAACTGCCTGTACTGAACGACAGCTTAATTTTTTTTTAATGTGAAAGTTCTGACATGACCAAAGCCTCAGGATGCAGATTTCTCACTGAGCCTAGCATTTCAAAGAAATGATAATGGTAAGAACTGGAGCCCTGGATTATCTCCATGATCTAGAAAATTTCGAATGAGAAAAAAAAAAAAAAGCAGCCTTACAATTCAGACATCCTTCTTCTGGAGATAAGAATTTGAGATCATTTTTGTCTTACTAAACATGGATCACAAAACATTAGTGTTTCAGTTTTCATTTATCAGTCATGATATATACAAGAAAAACATGTATAGAAACACAGAAAAAAACAAAAATTCCCTTAAACTACATTAAACTGAGGTGAACAAAACTATACAGAAGAAACAATAAAAATTAAAATTAACATGAAATATCAATACTTACACAACAAAGTGGACTGTTAGCATAATAAAGCTAACATACAGTCACACATATAGGCACAGGCATCAACTATCAAAATACTGTTTTGTTTCAATCCGCCTTATTTTGGCCTTGGGAAATCACCGCACCCTAAAGCACCTGGTTTACTGGTTTCTCCCCCACTTGCACCCTCACGCTTCTGTCCCTTTCACACTGGGGTACCAATGTAGGAGGCTCCTGGAGGTGGCTAGCCGCGCAGCCGCTCCTAAGGCAGCAGTGGCCGTGCTCCGGGGGACGTAGAGCTTCTGGGAGGTCTGGTGCTCGGGAGACAAAAGCAAAGACAGCCGGTCCATGGCTCCATGACCCTCGTCTCTGAACACTGTAATGGCACGGCTCCCAGAGAGCTCGTTCTTTAGGCTCTCCGGAGAGCTCTCCACTGAAAAAGAAAGGAAACATGAGTCCTCTCAAGGGGTTCCCATGCTCACCGCCTTCATTCTCCCATTCTAGGTCTTTATTAATGTGTCTTACAGTCATATTGTGTTACAGGGTAACATCTGTTACAATCAGAGAAGATGAACCTTGGAAACCAGTCAACAAATGAGAGAAAAAAAAAAAAAAGAGGATGGGGATTCCTGCAGAGATGAAATAAATCCTTGTCAGAATGAGGGAAGGCAAAGAGAGGCGAACAAATGTAGTTATAGCAGTAAAGGGAAATTTTCTCTCTAGGACATGACAAAAGTAAACTGGATATGATTCCAACTCCAGGGAGGAGTCCTTAAGCTCCCCTACTTCCCTCCGGCAATGAGCACAACTGTGTCCCACGACTGTTTTCTATTGCCCAAGGGACTCCAATCTGAGTCCGTGCCAGTGTAAAAACAAAATTGACCAAGATGTTTGTAAGAAGTTCCAAAAACCAGTTATCAGCCATAAAAAAAATTCCTTAGGAATTAGTCTTAACTAAGAAGAAAGAACCTTTCAAACGAAAAAATTTTCTGGGAACTCCGATGCCAAAGGGTCTGAATAGCCAGGGAAGGGATGCCAGGCGTTGTCACGCGCGTACTGCAGGCCAGTGCGACCGTTTAGCACCTGTCTCCAATGGCAGAAGGCACTCTCAGGCCAGCATCTACGCAAACATGCCGCTTCCTTCAAGAAAGCTCTGCTTCAGTTAAAAAAAAAAAAAAATCTAGGTGAGCTAAACAATGTCTATCATCACAAGCACTTCACAGACTGGCACCAGTAGGATTACATTTTGAAAAGCACCACCCTAGGCCTTAAAAACACAGATTTCAGAAAATCTAGAGAAAACACAGGCATAATCCAATACTTGGTTCATCTGTGCTTCTTAGCATCTAACACAGAAAGAAGCATGTGGTATATGTTCTGTGTGTACATTTGCGGTGAGTTATGTTCAGGGAGAATCTGAAAGTAAAACTCTGATCATAAAGCCATAATTAACGCCTGCTAGAGGGAAGAGCAGGTACATTCTGAGAAAACAAGTGGTTTCACACAAGGTTTTGGTGAGCTCCGATTTTAAAAGGCATAACATACGAAAGCAAGGACACATGACCAAAACCTTGAAGAGGAGCAGAAACTTCTGTTTCCAGACATGAGGTTAATTCAACCGGGATTGAAAAAAACAATCTCTTCTGCCTTAAACAGCTGGAAAACTGGAGAAAATGTATGAAACAGCTGCCTCTATGTGCTGAACAGCAAGCAGGCCGGACTGTAACCCCTGAGAGGAGCAAGCTCCACGAGGGCCTCGGCTCGCTGGGGCCCGGCTCGCTGCGAAGATGATTTCAGGGTTTCGGTGCAAGAAGGGAGAATCCAAACTGAGCCTGCAGATCTTACTGGCAAGACAGAGTTTGGAATTCATGGAGGCCAAGCTGCCTAGAATTTGAGGGAGGAAAGTACCAGAGAAGCAGCAGCTGGAAATCTGCTGAGAGGCCCCTTTGAGTCAGGCTGACTGGAGATCTGGCTCGGGCAGGTGAGGAGACCACAAGGCCAAGGAGGAACCTTCCTGAAAGGAGCAGGCAGAACAATCACTGTAGCTTCTGGGACAAAGTGGCTCTGGTGGTTCCCACCAGACAGAGTGTGAGGAAATCCTAACATACAGGACATCAAGTCCTCTCTCCACCCGCAGAATGGTACTGCCTAAATAGCAGGGCCAGCAGACTAAAGACTTTTTAGGCCTGCCTCATGCAACCTAAAAGAAATGTAAAAGGGGCGCCTGGATGGTTCAGTTGGTTAAGCGTCTGACTTCGGCTCAGGTCATGATCTCGCGGTTCATGAGTTCCAGCCCCACAGCGGGCTCTGTGCTGACAGCTCAGAGCCTGGAGCCTGCTTCAGATTCTGTGTCTCCCTCTCTCTCTGCCCCTCCCCTGCTCACACTCTGTCTCTCTGTCTCTCAAAAATAAATAAATAAATATTAAAAAAAAAAAGAAATGCAAAATAGTAAAACCAATTTCAGGTGATTAAATTGCATCTCCCCCAACATCCCTCCCTGTGGATGGGTGGATAGAGAAAGAGAGAGAGATAGATACACACAAGGAAGGAAGGAGAAAAGGAGGAGGAAAGGGGAGGGGAGGAAAGAGAAGAAAAAGAGGCCTAGCTAATAATGTAAAATTCAGTGTCTGCCATGCAATAAAAAATGACCAGATATGCAGAGAAGACAGAAAAACAGGACCTGTTATCATCAGGAGAAAAAGCAACGGGTAGAAGCCGACTCAGCAATGACACACGGCAGAAATGGTGCCCATGCCAGAATCACAAGGAAAAACTATTAAAATAGCTGTTCTAAGAATACTCCAGGTGTACAAGAAGGCAGAGAAAATATGAGTATGATAAACCAAACCACGAGATGAAAAATATAATTTCCGATATGAAAAATATACTAGGTGGGAAAAGAATAATCACTGAACAAGAAAAGGTGAGCATTCGTAAGAGACAGTAATAGAAACTATCCAAAGACTAGGAAAAAGAAGTATACCAGTACCTGTAAAAAAGTGACCTATCGCATGTGTAATGTGTAAAATCGGAGTTAAAAAAAGAAAAGGATAGGAGGTGACAGGAAAAAATATTTGAAGAATGATTGAAATTTTTTCAGATTTAATGGAAACTATAAACTTGAAGATCCAAGAACTCAATGAAATCCACGCAGAAGAAATACAAAAAGAACACACCAATCCACCTTACAATCAGATTGCTGACAATCAGTGATGTGAGAGAAAATCTTAAAAGCATCCAGAGAAAATAACACATTACAAAGGAACACAAAAATGACAACAGACTTGACATCACAGTGACAAGCAGAGTGACATCTTTTACTGCAGTGAAAACTCTACCAACCCATGACTTTATATCCAGAAAAAAACTTAAAGAAATGAAGTGAAATGAAATTAAAATAAAGGCTTTGTTTAATGTGAAAGAACTTAGAGAAGACATCAGTAGCAGACCAGCACCACAAGATATGTAAGTTCTTCAAGCAAAAAAGAAACTAATGTTAGACAGAAACCTGGATCTACAAAGGCGATGGTAAACAACAGTCTGTGGGCCAAATCCAGGCTACCTACCACCTGTTTTCTAATAAAGTTTTACTGGAAAACAGCTATGCTCCTTCATTTGTATATTATCTACGGCTGCTTTGCTTTCCTAGAAACTCACAAACTACCAAAACTGAAAGAGGAAGAAATAGGAAATTTGAACAGATCTATAGCCAGCAAAGAAACTGAATCAGTAATCAAATATCTCCCAACAAACAGGGCGCCTGGGTGGCTCAGTAGAGTAAGCACTGACTTCAGCTCAGGTCACGATCTCCCAGTTTATGAGTTCGAGCCTGTGTCAGGCTCTGTGCTGACAGTGCAGAACCTGGAGCCTGCTTCAAGTTGTGTCTCCTGCTCTCTCTGCCCCTCTCCCTCTCATGCTGTGTGTGTGTTTCTCTCTCAAAAATAAACATTTTTTAAAAATTAAAAAAAAGTTCCCAATAAACAAAGGGTCCAGGGCCAGATGGCTTCCCAAGGGAATGCTACCATTTAAAGAAGAGTTAATACTTGTCTTCTCAAACTGTTCCAAAACAACGAGAAATGAAGGAAAATGTCCAAACTCATTCTATGAATCATACCTTGACAAACACCTCCCACTAAAAAGGAGAACTACAGGTCAATCTCTCTGATGAACCTGGATGCACAAATTCTCTACAAGATACTAGCAAATTCAATCCACAGTATACATTAAAATAAATTTTCACCGCTCCCAAGTGGGGTTTATTCCTGGGCTATAGGGCTGGTTCAATATTCACAAATCAATCAATATGATACTTCACATTAATAAAAGAAAGGAGAAGAACTATATGATCCTATCAATAAATGCAGAAAAAGCATTCAACAAAACACAGCATCCATTCTTGATAAACACCCTCAACAAGCAGGGATAGATATAACATAGCTCCACATAAAACCCATCTACAGAATACCCACATCTAGTATCACCTCCAATGGGGAAAGACTGAAAGCTTTCCCTCCACGTTCCAGAATGAGACAGGGTAGTCCGCTCTCACCATTACTATTCATCACAGTGCTGTAGGTCTTTGCCTCAGCAACAACACAACAGAAAGAAATAAAAGGCATCCAAATCATCAAAGAAGCCGAACTTTCTCTATTTGCAAGTGACATGAAACCCTATGTAGAAAACTCAAAAGACTCTGCCAAAAAATTGCTAGAATACATGAATTCAGCAAAGTCACAGGATATAAAATCAATATGCAGAAATCTGTTGCATTTCTATACAGCAATAATGAAGCAGTAGAAAAAGAAATTAAGATACCTGGGAATCTAACCAAAGAGGTAAAAGATCTGTACTCTGAAAACTATAGAACACTAAGGAAGAAACTGAAAAGGATACAAAGAAGTGGAAAAACATTCTGTGCTCATGGACTGGAAGAACAAACATTGTTAAAATGTCTGTACTACCCTAGGCAATCCACACATTTAAGGCAATCCCTATCAAAATACCAACAGCATTTTTCACAAAGCTAGAACAAACAACAGTAATATTTATATGGAAACACCAAAAGCCCTGAATAGCCAAAGCAATACTGAAAAAGAAAAGCAAAGCTGAAGACATCACAATTTTGGACTTCAAATTATACCACAAAGCTGCAGTAATCAAAACAGTATGGTACTGGCACAAAAATAGACACATATATCAACAGAACAGAATAGAAAACCCAGAAATGAGCCCACAATTATATGGTCAATTAATTTTCAACAAAGCAGGAAAGAATATTATCAGGAAAAGACAGGCTCTTCAACAGTGTTGGAAAAACTGGATAGCAATATGCAAAACACTGAAACTGCTCACTCTCTTACATCACACACAAAAATAAATTCAAAATGGATGAGAGACCTAAATATGAGACCTGAAACCATAAAAATCCTGGAGAACACAGGCAGTTACCTCTCTGACATCAACCATAGCTCTAGACATGTCTCCAGAGGCAAGGGAAACAAAAGCAAAAATAAACTATTGGGACTTTATCAAAATAAAAAGCTTCTACACAGCAAAGGAAACAATCAAAAAACTAAAAGGCAGCCTGCTGAATGGGAGAAGGCACCTGCAAAGTGATGGGGAGTAAGGAGGGCACTTGTGATGAGCACTGGATGACGTATGCAAGTGTCTAATCACTACATTGTACACCTGAAATATTTCAATGTATGAAAAAAAAATCTCAATAAATTTGTGTAAATTTACATTAATCCTAAAATTCATATGGAAAGGGACTCCTGGGTGGCTCAGTCAGTTAAGTGTCCCACTCTTGATTTCAACTCAGGTTATGATCTCATGGTTCATGGGTTCAAGTCCCACATTGGGCTCTGTACTGACAGCGCAGAGCCTGCCTGCAATTCGGTCTCCCTCTCTCTTCCCCTCCCCCATTTGTGCACGTGCAGCACAACCTCTCTCTCAAAATAAACAAACATTAAAAAAATAATAATGGGGTGCCTGGGTGGCTTAGTCGGTTAAGCGTCCAACTTTCGCTTNTAATTAATAAAATTCATGTGGAAAATGACCTAAAATAGCCAAAACAATTTGATAAAGAACAAAACTGTATGATTTCAAGACTTATAATGCCACACTAATCAAGGCAATGGTACAAAGACATATAGACTACTAAAACATAACAGAAATTTAGAAACAGACCTTCACATATACAGCCTGCTGACTTTTGACAAAGATATCAAGGCAGTTTAAAAGTGAAAGGACAGCCTTTTCTTTTTCTTTTTTAAAGTTTATTTATTTTGAGAGACAGACAGACAGCTGGGAAGGGGCAGAGAGAGAGAGGAGAAGAGAATCCCAAGCAGGCTCAGCACCACCAGCTCAGAGCCCAATGCAGGGCTCGAACTCACAAATCATGAGGTCATGACCTGAGCTGAAATCAAGAGTCTGATGCTTAACTGCCTGAGCCACCCAGACACCCCAGAAAGGACAGCCTTTTCAACAAATGGTGCTAGAAATGAGTATTTATATACAATCAAAATAAACATTAATTCTTACATCACATAATAATAACAGAAACAGTAACTCAAAAATTAACAAACTGGATCACAGATCTAATTATAAGACCTAAAACTATAGAACTTTCATATGAAAAAGAGAAAATCAGTTACTTAGGTTAAAAAAGATTTCTAAACAGGACACAAAAAGGTCAAACTTTATACTAAGAAAAAAATCCATCAGACTTCATCAAAATGAAAACTCTTGCTCTTCCAAAGATGCTGATAAGGAAATTACACACTTGAAAATATTTGTGATATTTATATGTGAAAAAAGCTTTTGTGTCAAGTATAAAGAATTTTTACATATCAATGAAAAGATGATACTCTAATAAAAATGAGCAAATATTTGAACCTGCACCTCACTGAAACAGATATATAGACTGCATATAAGCACATGAAAAGATGGTCAACATCATTGGCAAAGAGGGAAATATAAATTAAAATCACAATAAGAGACCACTACACACGCACTAGAATGGCAAAATTTTAAGACTGATAGTATCATGTGTTGACAAGGAGACAGAGCAATCGGAACTTTCATATATTACTGGTGTGAATAAAAAACGGTACAGCCACTTTGGAAAACATTTTGGGAGGCTTCAAGAAGTTAATCACCCAGCAACTCCACCCCTTGGCATGTACTGAACATGTGCACACAAAGAGCTGTATGTGAACGTTCACAGCTTTCTTCCTAACAGCCCAAATCTGGAAACAATGCAGATGTCTGTCATCTGATGAACAAATAACAGTATATCCACACAAAAGGGTGCTACTTAGCAGTCAATCAGAACAAACTTTTGACAATGGCAACAATATAAATGAATCTCTAAAACATCCTGCTAAGTGAAAAAGGTCAGACTCAAAAACTAAATACTATATGACCCTCTTTCTATGACATTCTACAAAAAGGAAAGTAACATGTCAGAACCAGCAAGCAAGGGGAGTGAATGACTGCAGACGGAAAGACGGATGCAAGGAACTGGTGGAACTGCTCTATATCATGATGGTGGTGGTGGTTACAAGACGGGATACTATGTCAAAACTCACAAAACTGTACCCTTAAAAAGTGGCAAATTTCAGGGTCTGTAAAACTGACTCCCCCCACCAAACAGTTAAAAAAAAAAAAAGAGGAGTGGCAAAATAAAAGGGAAAACGGAGGCCCAGAATAACCTAAGGACTTGAGACAAACGCTAAAATCAGCAATTTTTCAAGTTATGTTCTGAAAAGATAAATGACAAACTACTGTATTTGTCAATTATATGAAAACCTACCTGAACCAGAGTGCTTTTCTGGGGAACCCGTCCCCATGGGGGTTGCGTTGAGGGCTGCCAGAGGCAGCTGGGTCAGCTCTGCCTGCATCTGAGCACTGCTGGACTCAAACTGGCTCCCTTCTTCTGACTGTTGTGACTGGAAAAGAGAGATGTAGAACTCTTCCAATTTGGGCAGTGTGGAAGGGTCCGAAGAACTCTCTGAACTTGGCTGCTGCAGTATGGGAAAAGTAGGGCAAAGGCAGGAAAAGTCATTGTTAGTATAACAGGAAGAATTAACCCTTTTTTGGATCCTTATGTGCAAGACAAATATTTTTCATATCGAATAAATAAAACAACTTACTTTTAAGATCCTAGACTCTCTCTACAAGAAATAAGTCCTTTTCTTACTTAATGACCATCAATTCAAGAAACATTTACTGAACACATATTATAAGCAAACATGGTAGTGAATGCTGCCACACAGAGCTAAGGAAGAGAGGCAGGAAATGAGAGCAGGCACACAGTGGGCACTCACTGTCAGGCCCAGCGTGAAATTATTTGCATGTGCTTCTTCATCTAAACCACAGTACAAGGCACTAGCTTAGGTGTTAGGTCTTCCTTACTATGGGTCCTTTCACTTAACATAATGCTTTTCACAAGAGGCTAAGTTATCCAGTGTCAACAAGGAGACAAAGCAGAGATAAGAACTCAGCCCCGTGCATGTTCTCTCTGCCCCACCTTCCCACCTCCCAGTAAGGTAGGGTCACCTGTCCCTAAGCTCACAGGCCTCAGTTAGGAAATAGTGTATGTGCTGCAGCTAGCCACGAATAGAGCCATTACCTGCATAGAGCATAAAGTAGTTAAAGGGAGGCTCCTCAGAAGAGACAAAATGAAGCATTAAGAATCAGGGTTCTAGAGAAAGAGATGAACATCCCATACGGAGAATAAATGTGGGCTTCAGCGAAGGGAATGTCAAATTTGAACCAGGAGATCCTGCATCCTACCATACAGTCATTGCTGAAGTAGGTACCATCTATGGTAACTTAGCGCTTATCTTCTGTGATGTTAACTGGCATTAATATGACTAAAAGTGAGTCCTATCCAGTCTAGGCTGTAACAAACTGACCTACAGTCTGGGTTCTGCCTTCAGTAAACTGAAGCCCTAATTGTACAGCCTGAAAATGTAGCTGTGTGTGTTCTTCAGGCTCCTGTGTAGTAGACATTTAGTATCAGTTAACATTCCTGTTTTGTTCCAGGACAGGAAAAAGCCTTGCTCATTTTCAAACATGGCTGGCATGAATGTGGCTTATAAAACTATGCGATATACTAACGGCTATGTGTGTAATCTTTCTTTGACAGCAAAAATGAAACTCAAATTCCAGATAGCTACTGGCCACACAATACACAATATGCTAAAGGTCTAGATTCAAAATTTTGCTTGGTTTATGCAATTCACATGTGGGCTTAGTTATCCTGTAAGTTTATGCTCACTTAGAATGAGGCTGAGCATTAGGGAGTTCTTTCAAGAAGCCTCCAAGGATAGGTAAATAATATTAATATGACAAACTTTCAGAGCTGGAAAGATCACTATCTGAATCAGTCTTTGCAGACGGGCAAACTGAGACTCGAAAAGGTAACTTGTTCAAACTGGTAAATTTTAGTTTGTGATAAGGCTAAACCCTTAACTGCAGACCACCCACCAAGTGATTTCTACACTATGTCCTGCTGCCTTTTTTTAAGTTTATTTGAGAGAGAGAAAGCACATGCGCAAGAGAGTGTGTGCACATGTGCAAGTGGGAGAGGGGCAGAGAGAGAGAGACAGACAGAGAGAGAGAGGGAGAGAGAGAATGAATCCCAAGTGGCTCCTCACTGAAGGCATGGAGCCGGATGCGGGGCTCAAACTAATAAACTGGAAGATCATGACCTGAGTCAAAATCAACAGTCAGGCATTCAACCAACTGAGCCACCCAGGTGCCCCCGTGCCTGCTGCCTATTTTTAAGAGCTTAACAAAAATCAAAATCAGAAACAAGTTTTTAAAGTTATATTCTTTTTCTTTCCTCATAAGTGTGGTTTTTGAAGAAAGATACACTGTTAAAGCATATTTAGGATGCACTGTGATAGCTTCTCATTATGAAAAAAAACAAAAAACAAAAAACACGTGAACGAATGCTTTCTAAATTTGTACAGCACTCTGAGATCAAGTTAAGCACTTAGGGACAATGCAATGAAGATTCCTTCTCCACAGAGTGTTGCCCAGCCTTCCTGTTCAAAGTGTGGTCCGTCAAACAGGAGATGCGGCTGTGCCTGGGAGCCTATCAGATACGTACACCCTGTGTCTCTGGACCAATGCCGCCCAATCAGAACCCACATTTTTACCAGACTCTCCAGGCATGTGTAGGCACATTATAGTTTCAGAAGCATTGTTTTACCAAATTTTGCTCTCTGTAGTTAATGACTGACTTCATCATCATCTAAAAATATACCTCATGGAACTAGAGATTAATGATAGACTTTCTTTTTTTTTAATATTTTTATTTATTTCTAGGAGAGAGAGAGAGAGGGGCAGCGTGAGCAGGGGAGGGTCAGAGAGAGAGGGAGACACAGACTCTGAAATAGGCTCCAGGCTCCGCGCTGGCAGTCAGCACACAGCCCGACGTGGGGCTCGAACCCACGAACCGCGAGATCATGACCTAAGCTAAAGTCGGACGCTTAACCAACTAAGCCACCCAGGCGCCCCTAATGATAGACTTTCAAGAAACATGTTCATGATTAACATATGCAATCAAAAGCATAGCCCCAAACCACAATAACATACAATGTCACATCCACAAGGATGGTCATGATAGATACAGATATAACAAGTACTGGCAAAGAAGTGGACAAATGGACACTCTTCTGCTGATGGGAATGCCTCTTTGAGCAAGTCTGGCAATTCTTCAAAATGTTAAACAGACTTAGGATATGACCCAGGAATTCCACTCCTAGATATATACCTCATAAAATTTAAAACACATGTCCACATAAAAATATGTATATGAATGTCAGAGCAGCATTATCCATAATAGCAAAACCCTGAAAACTCAAATGTCAATCAGCTGGTGAATAAACAAAATGTGGTCTATCCTTACAATGGATTATTCAGCCATAAAAAGAAATAAAGTACTGATATATGATCAACCTTGAGAATATTATTCTAAGAAGCCAGACACAAAAGGCCATGGATGTACTGCACTGACTCCAATTAAATGACATTTCCCTAAGAATAAGCAAAATCAATAGAGAGAAAGCAGATGAGTGGTTAACCGGCAGGTGAGAGAGAGGGTATCAGCAAGGGCTGCAGGGCTTCCGTGGGGGATAATGAACACGTTCTAAAATTGCTTGTGGTAATGAATGCACAGTAACTCTCAAAGACTAGTGAATATATTAAATGGCTATTAAACTGCACACTTTCCACAAAATGGAATAAGAATCATATCTTATAAAGCTGAGAAGACAGAGGATGTAGTCTGAGCCCTACCAAGGGTCTCACCTGAGATTCCCCCCGAAGGATCATGCTCTAGAGTAAGAGCCACATCTCAGGAGTAAGGGCAAAAGTGAGATACAGCAGTCCTAACAAAGCCAGAAACCAAACCTCAATGTGCCTATTCAGGTAACTGGCTGGTATCTTCTACACACAGGACAACTTAATACACCTTGGAGGAAGATAACTCATCCAGGGCCTCTATAATTTTTTATCCATAATATCCAATGTTCATTTAAAAAAAAACAAACATGAGGTGTGCTTCCCCACTATCCCCCACCCCCATGCCAAAAACAGGATCACAGAACAAGACCAAATATTGGGGGGGGGGAGAATATACCCAAAGGTGATTCAGATATTGACATTATGTGAAAAAAAAAAACTTTAAAATAACTATGATTAACATGATCCTGAATGTAGAGGAAATGAAAGAAAAAATATGATGAAAATGTGGAGAATTTAAACAGAGGACTGGAATTATTCTAAAAAAGAATCAAATGGACATTCTAAAACTGAAAAATAGTATTTGAAATTAAGACTTCAATGTGTGGGTTTAGTCACAGAATGTATCCCACAGGTGACAGGATTAGTATTGTTTAAGAATCAATCAAAAATCTCTAAACTGAGATGCAGGAAAAAAGAGAAAAAGTATGTAAACATCAGAAAAGACCCCAGAGGCAGGTGAGACTCAGCTCAAACGCCAGCCTGTGTATAAGTGATGCCAGCAGGAGAGCCGTGATGAGGGGAAGCAGGATCTGATTAAATAGGCCAGAATTTCCTAAAACTGAAGGGCATCAACCTTCTTATTTAGTAAGCTCAGTGAACCACAAGCAGGGTAAATCCAAAGGAAATTACATCTAGATATATCATTACCCAAATGCTTAAAGCAAAAGACAGAAAAATCTTCAAAGAAGCCGGAGAAAAAATGACATCACCATCAACGGAACAATGATAGGTGACAGCGGACAATGCAACAGAAGCCAGAACATAATGGTATGGCATTTTCAAAAGGTTGAAGGAAAAAAAAAATTGCCACCCTAGAAGTCAATACTCAGGGAAAATATCCATCAAAAAGGAAGATTAAATTTGGAAATCTGGAAAATTAAACAACATATTCCTGAATAGTCAAGCATCAAAAAAGAAACCATAGAAAACTAGAAAATACCTCGAGACAATTAAAAACAGCATACCAAAATTTACGGGATACAGCAAGAGGAGAACTAAAAGGAAGGTTTATAGCAATAAGTGGCTACATAAAAAAAAAAGAACAATCACACACAACTTAACTTTACACCTTCAGGAACTAAAAAACAACAACAACAAAACAAACAAAGCAAACAAACAAAAAAAACTAAGACCAAAGTTAGAAGGCATGAAATAATAGAAATCAGAGTGAAACTCTATGAAATAATGAAAAGGAAAAAAATATCAATGAAACTAACAGCTAGATTTTTGAAGCTATAAACAAAATTTGCAAACCTTCAGCTAGACTAATAAAAAAAAGAGAACACTCAAATATCAAAATAGAAGAAACATCAAATTTGATGCCACAGAAATAAAAAATGATCTTACTACAATTATGTACAAACTGGATAACTTGGAAGAAATGAATAAATTCCTACAAACATACGACCTACCAAGACTGAATCACAAAGAACTGAAAACTGAATATGTCAATAACAAGTAAGACTGAATTTGTAACCAAACTCCGCCCCTCTCCCCTAAAAGGGATCAGGTAACTTCACTGGTGAATTCTACCAAACATTTAAAGAATTCACTTTCTCAATCTTTCTCAAACTCTTACAAAAAAGTGGAGAACAATTCCAAGCTCATTTTATGAGGTCAGCATTAACTTGATATCAAAGCAAGACAAGACATTATTAGAAAATTAAACTACAGGGGCGCCTGGGTGGCTTAGTCGGTTAAGCGTCCGACTTTTGCTTAGGTCATGATCTCACGGTTCGAGGGTTCGAGCCCTGCGTCGGGCTCTGTGCTGACTGCCAGCTCAGAGCCTGGAGCCTGTTTCAGTCTGTGACTCCCTCTCTGACCCTCCCCTGCTCACGCTGTCTCTTTCTCTCTCTCCTAGAAATAAATAAAACATTTAAAAAAAAAAGAAAATTAAACTACAGGCCAATGACCCTGATGAGTAAAGACATAAAATTTCTCAACAAAATACTAAAACTCTAAATACTACATTAAAAGAATGTGTCATCACCAAATGGGATTTTTCCCTGAGATGCAACATAAAAATCAACTGTGATATACCACATTAACAGAATGAAGTATAAAAATCACATAATCATCTCAATACATGCAGAAAAAAGCACTTGACAGATTTCAATCTTTTCATGATAAAAATTCACAACTGGGACTACAAAAAAATTACAACATAGTAAAGGCCATATATGAAAAGCTCACAGCTACTATCCTAATTTCCTCTAATGCTTTTCTTCTAAGATCAAGAAAAAGGCAAGGAAGTCCACTCTCACCACATCTATTCAACACAATACTAAAGTCCCAGGCAGAGAAATTAGGCAACACAAGAAATAAAGACAACCAAATCACAAAGGAAAATATAAAATAATCTTTATTTACAGATGATATCATCCTATATACAGAAAATAATAAAGACTCCAAAAAACTGTTAGAACTAATCAACAAATTCAGTAAAGTTGGAGAATATAAAATCAACAAACAAATATCAGTTGCATTTCTATATGGCAACAACAAATTCTTTGAAAAGGAAATTAAGGGGCACCTGGCTGGCTCAGTTGGTACAGCTTGCAAGTCTTGATCTTGGGGTTGTGAGTTTGAGCCCCAAGGTGGGTGTAGAGATTACTTGAAAAGAAAATTAAGAAAACAACCTATTTGCAATAGCATCAAAAAGAATAAAATACCAAAGAATAAATTCAACTAAGGAGGTGAAAGATCGGCACACTGAAATCGGCACTGACGGAAGAAGACATAAATAAATGGAAAATACATCAGATGTTCATGAATTGGAAGATTATTAAAATTTCCATACTACCCAAAGTGATTTACAGGTTCAAAGCAATTCCTATCAAAATGTCAATGGCATTTTTTTCTAAAAACTGAAAAACAACCCTAAAATTCATATGAAACTACAAAGGACCTCAGAAGTGGGGATGGTGAAAGGAAGAGACCACCCTTCCTGATTTCAAAATATATTATAAAGTTAACAGTAGTAAAAACATTATGGCACTGGAGTGCCTGGGTGGCTCAGTCGGTTAAGCATCCTACCAGCTCAGGTTATGATCTCATGGTTTGTGAGTTCAAGCCCAATGTCGGGCTCTTGTCCTGACAGCTCAGAGCCGGGAGCCTGCTTAGGATTCTCTGTCTCCCTCTCTCTCTGCCCCACACCTGCTTGCGCACTGTATCTATCTCTCCAAAATGAATAAACGTTTAAAAAAATTTTTTAAAACACAAACATTATGGGACTGGCTTAAAGCAGACATACAGACCAACAGAATAAAATCCAAAGCCCATAAATAAAAATTATGTCAATTAATCTATTTTTTTTTTTTTAGAGAGAAAGAGAAAGAGTGAGCAGGGGAGGGGCAGAGGGAGAAGTAGAGAGAGAATCTTAAGCAGGCACCATGCCCAACACTGAGCCAGATCTCGCGACCATGAGACCATGACCTGAGCTGAAATCAAGAGTGGGACACTTAACCAACTGAGCCACCCAGGTGCCCCTCAACTGATCTTTGGTAATGGTGTCAAGACTACACATTGGGGAAAAAATGGATTTTGTTCCTGAATTAGTGCTGTCTGTCACAGCAACGAGGAAAACAAACAAACAAACAAAGAAAACAGACTAGATGATAGGACAGAGAGAGAGCTTAATATTTCCGGCTAAGTTATATGAAAATATCTGTTTTCTGTATCTCTAACATAGAGGTTAATCAATCTTGCAATTCTAGGCTTATGATTTTCTTTTTAAGAAATAAATATGTTAAATTGACTGAAATTATTTTTAATCAATATACATTTTGTGTATATGTATTCCACCAAATGCTCAGAGTGGGATCATTAGCCAGAATTTTACTTTCAAAAAGTGAAAGCACTTCCCCAAGAGATTCTGCCAAAGTAACATTTACTTTAAGACGTTTACCTTTTGAATTCTGGTTGTGCCAGTATTTTTTTCCTGAGCACTCAGTTCCTCTTGCTTTTGAGCTTCTACTTTCATTCCATTCACAAGGCCTGAAGGCTGCCATGAATCATCCCATGTATCTTTGGGTTTAGAAAAGCACCAATCCTATAGAGAAAAAAACGAAACAATAAATTAAGATATAGTCCACATGATCCAAACAGAGAATAACTTGGGCAAGGTAAAGACAAAGAGGCAAAGTTGATTAAACAAGAAAAAGTGTTTATTAAGTTTCTGAATCAGTGTGACTTTCCTCCCTTATTTTATTGGCCCACACCCGATATCCTGAATTCCTTGGAACACACAGATCTCATAGAAATAAATACAACTCTCGTTTGTAGTATTTTCTTCAATACTGTTTTCATGGCCAGATGACTTCTCATGATCATCTAGTATTTAAATGGCACAAATAATAAAGAACAATTTAACTATAGATATTTCTTCTAATAACCAGTAGGAAATAAATTTTAAGTATATAGTAAGGCCCAATATTAGCTAATATTCTCAATGTGGAGATCCAGAGATTATATTACAAGACAAATGTAATAAAAATAAAATTAGGGAAAACAGTTATTTATAGATCCTAAGGCCAAAGGTTTCTGTGATAAAACAAAAATCCTAACAGCCAAAAGGCAGATGGAACAATAAGCCCATGATCTACTCTCCCCTGTTCCAAGCTGTCCTCTTCCCTATCACTACCATCTTGAGGAAAAAATGAATTCTTGGGAATTATCATCTGACAGATGCTTTTGAGCGTATAGCTTTCTTGAGGAAATTTACATTTCTGTTTTACAGTAATGATTTGCTTTCTGTTGTCCCAAGGATCTAACCTTCTGTGGCATTTCTTTACATGGCGGATGTGGCTTCTTTCCACTAAGAGTTGAGGTAAGTGAGTAGGAGGCAGCATCGCCCCCTTTACCCATTTTAGCCTGCAAAGGCAGCCAGTTCTCATCCCAAACGTCATCACCAATAGTCACTGATTCTAGGCATGGCATTCCAGTGGGGATCTCATCCTAGAATGGATCAGAAAACAAAGTAAAACTTTAATTTACAGTTGCTATACAAGTACATTTTAAAATTTAGGTTTACAATTTTTTTTCCTGACTCCAGGTAAAGACGGCAGTTTGCATACACAACTTATTACTGTCTCTCTCCCAAAACATCCCCAAAACACACAGATTTAAGTCTAAAGAGAACAGAAGAAGAGACAATACCACCTACATTCTAGATACGGGAAAGCAGACAAGTGACAACTTACTAAACAGTCCTGAGAAAGTAGAATCTTGAGGTTGTAGGCAGGAAAAACTGAGAAGCAACCCAAATTTATACCACAGATACTACAAACCCTCAGGCATTGCTAGACAAGGTTTTTGGAAGTGAGAATAGAAAGTGGGAATGAAAATTTGAGCTATGTCACAGAATAGAAGATTGGTATAGAAAGATCAAATGCATTTCTATATACCAGCAATGAGCATGCAAAACTAAAATTTAAAACACATCATTTACAATCATTCCAAATAAAATGAAATAATTAGGTCATACTTAAGGCATGTACAGGACCTATATATTGAAAATTACAAAATGCTGATATAAAGAAAGAAGAATCAAATGTAGAAACATGTTTGTATAAGACTCAACATTGTAAAGATGTCAATTCTTCTCCACTGATGAGTAAGTTTAATGTAATTCCTAGCAAAATCACAGCAAGGTATTTTGTTGAAGTAGACAACTTATTCTAAAATTTATATGGAAAGGCACAGACCTTAAAATAGCTAAAAAATCTTGACAAGGAAAAATAAAGTAGTATGAATCACTCTAGCAGATATTAAAGCGTACTACATAGCTACAGGGATCAGGTAGTATTGGCAGAGAGAGACACACATGGATCAATAAAACAGAACAGAGAACCCAGAAACAGACCAATGCAAATACGCTCAACTGACTTTTTACAAAGGTACATAAACAATTCAATGGAGAAAGGTAGTCTTTTAATCCAATGTTGTTAGAGCAATTGTATATGTGATGCTGAAGTGAGCACTGAGAGCAACTGGATATCAACAGGTGCAATAATAACAGTAATAATAATAATAATAATAATAATAATAATAATAAAGCTTTGACTGGGGTGCCTGGGTGGGTCAGGCAATTGAGCGTCCAACTTTGGTTTTGGTCATGATCTTATGGTTCATGAGTTAAGCCCCACAGGGGGGATCTCAGCTGTCAGTGCAGAGCCCACTTCAGATCCTCTGTACCCCTCTCTCTCTGTCCTTCTCCCACTTGTGGTTTTTCTCTCTCTCTCAAAAATAACCAAGTGTGTGTGTGTGTAACTCCATATATATGCCTTGACTGAAACTTCACATTTTATACAAAAATTAAGGGAACTGATTTATAAGCTACTGAGTAAGTTTTCAGTCTTCACACCAAAATCACAATCCATCAAAAGAAAATCTGATGTGGCACCTGAGTGGCTCAGTCAACTGCATGTTCAACTTTGGCTCAGGTCATAATCTCATGATTTGTGAGTTTAAGCCCTGTGTTGGGCTCTGTACTGACAGCTCAGAGCCTGAAGCCTGCTTTAAATTTTGTGTCTCTCTCTGCCCCTCCCCTGCTCATGCTCCTCTCTCTCACTCAAAAATAAACACTGAGGGGTGCCTGGGTGGCTCAGTCGGTTACGTGGCCGACTTCAGCTCAGATCATGATCTCACAGTCTATGGGTTCGTGCCCCGCATCAGGCTCTGTGCTGTCAACTCAGAGTCTGGAGCCTGCTTTTGATTCTGGGTCTCCCTCTCTCTCTGCTCTTCCCCTGCTTGCTCTCTGTCTCAAAAATAATAAACATTTTTAAAAAAACAAATTGAAAAACAAATCTGATGAAAAGAAAAACAAAGCTGGAAAAATCACAATCCAATTTCAAGTTATACTACAAAACTATGATAATCAAAACTTTATAGTACTGACACAAAAAGAAGCACATAAAACAATGCAATAGAATAGGAAGCCCAGAAATAAACCCACATTTATATGGTCATTTAATCTTTAACAAAGGAGGAAAGAATACACAGTGGGAAAAAAGCCTCTTTGACAAATGGTGTTGGGAAAACTGGACAGCTATATGCAAAAGAATGAAACTGGACCAACACAAATATAAATTCAAAATGGATTAAAGGCCTAAATGGGAGACCTGACACTATAAAAATTATAGAATAGAGCACAGATAGAAATTTCTTTGACACTGGACATAACACATTTTTTCTAGATATTGTCTCCTGAGACAAAGTAAACAAAAGCAAAAATAAACTATTAAGACTACAGCAAAATAAAAATCTCCTACATAGCAAAGGAAACAATAAACAAAACTAAAAGACAACCTACTGAATGGAAGAAGGTATCTGCAAATGACATCTCTGATGAAGGGTTAGCATCCAGAATATATAAAGAACTTATACAACCCAACACTCAAAAAACAAATAATCCAAATTAAAAATGGGCAGAAGACATGAAGACACTTCTCCAAACATGACATAGAGATGGCCAACAGACACATGAAAAGATGTTCAACACTCTTCACCATCAGGGAAATGCAAATCAAAACCACAATGAGGTACCACCTCATACTTGTCAGAATGACTAAAATCAAAAATACAAGAAACAAGTATTTGAGAGGATATGGAGAAAGAGGAGCCTTTGTGCACTGTTGGCAGGAACACAAAATGATGCAGCCACTCTGGATAGAGGGCATGGAGGTTCCTCAAAAGTTAAAAATGGAACTACCCTATGATCCAGTAATCGCACTACTGGGTACTTACCCAAAAACATTCATTCAAAGGGATACATGCACCTGTATGTTAACTGCAGCTTTATATGGAAGCAGCCCAAGTGTCAATCAATAGATGAATGGATAAAGAGGTATGTGTGTATATATATGTATGTATACATATATATATATATAAAATATATATATGTGTATGTGTATGTGTGTGTGTGCATGTGTGTATATATACACACATTGGAATTCTCAAAATTAAAAACTTTTGCTGTATAAAAGACACCATTAAGAGAATATATGACATGTTACAAGAAGGAGAATATATCTGAAAGTCACATATCTGACAAAGCACTTGTATTCAGGATATTTAAAGCATTCTCAAAATTTACTAGCAAGAAAATAAATGACCCAACAAAAAATGGGCAGAACACTTGGACATTTCCCCAAGAACCATGTATTATGGATGGCAAGTAAGCACATGAAAAGATATTCAACAACAGTCATTAGGGAAATGCGAATTAAAATCACACTGTGACACTACTACATATTTGAATAGTGTAAAATAAAAATTATTGATAATACCTAGTGTTCTCAAGATAGGAACAGTTTGGGTACACTTACCATATGATTCCTGATTATGTATGTACAGAAATCTGTACACAAATATTTATAGATGCTCTATTCATAATTACTCAAAACTGAAACAACCCAAATATTCTTCAATGAGGGAGAATGGATATACAAATTATGGTATAACCCTTCAATAAACTACTACTCATCCATCCAAAGAAACAAACTATTGATACATGCAACAATTTTGATAAATCCCAAAGGTACCATTCTAAATTGAAGAAGCCAGTCTCAAAAAGTTACATACTGTATGATCCCACTTATACGACACTCTTAGAAATGTAAAACTATAGTGATGGAAAACAAATCAATGATTTCTAAGAGTTGAGGATGTGGGAAGACTGATTATAAAGGGGCAGCACCAGGGAGGTTTTTCTGGTGATTGAAGCATCCTGTATCCTGATTATAATGGCGGTTACACAAATTTATACATGTACTAAAGATGATAGGACAATACACCAGAAGAATGTCAATTTTACTCTATGCTGATTTAAAAAGAAAGAAATCCTAACACTAGAGAAAATAAATGTCATTCTGGAAAGGAAAAGTTGCCACAGCATACTATCTGACTCTCAATAGCATTCACAGTCATAATAATGTAAATACTGATCTAATGGAAAGTATGCTATAACGACATTAGTAAAATGGACAGGGAGGGGACAGAAAGGATACATATGTGTGTGTGTGGTGGGGTGAAGGGAATAAAGAGAACTTAAATCCTCATCATTCATAGAGGGATATAACACTGAAAACTTCAGAAATAACAACATAAGCATGTTATTTAATGAAAGAAATAAAAGTAAATTCCAAAAGCAGCAACTAAAATAGATGACGTGGTTGCTCTGTGAAATACAAAATGTAGAGGAAGGGATTATAGGTCACTCTAAGCTATGTGTACATAAACAGATGATTAAACTAAAAATAAGGGGGGGGGGGGCGCCTGGGTGGCTCAGGTCATGATCTCATGGTTCATGGGTTCAAGCCTCACGTTGGGCTCTGTGCTGACAGCTAGCTCACAGCCTGGAGACTGCTTCAGATTCTGTATCTCCCTCTCTCTCTGACCCTCCCCTGCTCATGCTCTCTCTCTCTCTCTCTCAGAAATGAATTTTAAAAAAATAAAAAATAATAAAGGGAACCTGGTGGTTCAGTTGGTTGAGTGTCCAACTCTTGATTTCAGCTCAGGTCATGATCTCATGATCTGTGGGATGGGGCCTGTGTCAGGGTCTGTGCTGACAGCATGGAACCTGCTTGGGATTCTCTCACCCCCCTTCTCTTTGTCTTTCCTTCGCTCACGCTAGTGCATACATGTGCACGCATGCGCTCTCTGAAAATAAACATTTAAAAAAATAAGAAAATAAAAATAGAATACATCCTCCAAAAAAGCTGTCAACACTTTTCCTCTTGGGTTTTCCTAATACTGTTTCTCAATACTAGTTTCAGATCATTACATAATTCTTGAAGACCGCCCAAAGCAACAAGATAGAAATGAACACATCAAAGCCAGAGAATGCCTTTCCTTTTTTATGGTCAAGGCTATGTTGCTTCAACCTTGGTGTTGGTGACTGTTGTAGAGAAAATGTAATTCATGTGTGAAAGGTGCTCTGACGGCACTGAAAGCAGAATGTCAAGAGTTCTTTTATTCTGATCCACTTCACTTATAAATTAACTATAGTAATCATATTATCAAAAAGTTCCTTCTTTCTCCTACCTCATTTTCTTCTTTCAGATCCTTTAGGTCTGGCAAGGACCACTGTGGATCTTCTTCACAGCTCTTATCTTGCATTTTCAAAGAACTGAATTCAGAATCCTTTAATGGCTCCTTTATCTCAGATTTAAGGTGACTGAAAGCCTTTTCATCATTAATATTCTGTTGCGAAATATGAAAGAGAAATTATTTTCTATAATAACTATTTTAGAAATTATTAGGGGTGCCTGGGTGGCTCAGTCAGTTAAGCATCTGACTTCAGCTCAGGTCATGATCTCCTAGTCTGTGAGTTCGAGCCCCACGTTGGGCTCTGTGCTGACAGGTCCAAACCTGGAGCCTGTTCGGATTTTGTGTGTGTGTGTGTGTGTGTGTGTGTGCGCGCGTGCGCCTCCCTCTTTGCACCTCCCCCACTTGCACTCTGCCTCTCTCAAAAATAATAAATAATTAAAATAACATTTAAAAAATTAACAAAAAAAGAAATTATTTTCTACAGGGACACCTGGGTGGCTCAGTCAGATAAGCATCTGACTTTGGCTCAGGTCATGACCTCACAGTTTGTGGGTTCAAGACCCGTGTGAGGCACTATACTGACAGCTCAGAGCCTGGAGCCTGAGTCAAATTCTGTGCCTCACTCTCTGCCCCTCTCCCACTCATGTTCTCTGTCTCATAAACAAATAAATGTTAAAAAATTTTTTTTAAATTATTTTCTACACTAATGCAGTTTCTAAAATCTGCATGCCTATACATTCTAGGAGAAATTTTTCACTATGGGTCACACAAATGCTACAATATTTTCTAACTTCATCCACGATCCTACATCTTCCTATCCTGCTAAACTAGTTCAAGCCAACAAGCATTTATTGAGCACACATTATGAAATGTATACAGGGTAGCTCTGTGCATATAGAGACGAGTGAATGCAGCAGGTCCCAGCTCTTAAGGAACTCAAATTACAGCAGGAAGACACACAATCAGACAATCAATGTACAACCTTCAGTGTGGAACCATCACAGAGATATGACCAAAATAATCCTGGGGATTAAGATGCCTGAGAATTGGGGCGCCTGGGTGGCTTAGTCGGTTAAGTGTCCGACTTTTGCTTAGGTCATGACCTCGCGGTTCGTGGGTTCGAGCCCCGCGTCGGGCTCTGTGCTGACTGCCAGCTCAGAGCCTGGAGCCTGTTTCAGTCTGTGACTCCCTCTCTCTCTGACCCTCCCCTGCTCACGCTGTCTCTCTCTCTCCTAGAAATAAATAAAAACATTAAAAAAAAAAAAAAGATGCCTGAGAAGATGCAATGAAAGAGGTAACACAAACTGTCAGGATGCTTAAAAGAAGAGTAGGGATTACAAGGAACCAAGTAGATGGAAGTGGGGAGGGATGGTGGGCAGGTGGCTGGGGAGGGAAATGGGGAGGGTGGCACATGGGAATCTTGACATGTTAAAATATAGGCTGGGGTGGGATATGAGAATTTTAAGTCTTATCTGTTGTGCAGAAAAGATGGCCTTATTTCATTTTCAGGACTGAACTATGATTATTTGAAGACATCAATACAATAATGACAGGACAGTCTAAAAATTGTAAAGGTCGTATTCAAGTCACTATTTAAGAATCAGGAAATATAATTGTTCTAATCAAGTAATAAATATTAAGAAAAATTCAGCATTCAGAAAGTGTTATGAGCCAAACGAGCCTAATAATTTTAACATAAACTAGAAACCTAAAACTCTTACACTGTTTCAAACATGGAGCAATAAACATTCATACATATTTTTCAGAACAGGTTAACCTCTCAGAGGCCAAAGTGGCCTTCCCTTCTTATCTAATAGTTAGTAAATGTCTACTAAAAACATAAGATTATATCCACAATTTTATTTTATAACTCAAATATACAAATCATATTTAAGCAAAATAATATTTTCATATTTTATTCAAAGAAAATAAAAAGGCTTGCTGTGCTCAAAACAACATGTTTGGCTCTCAAATTGAACACACCCTGTATTTTAGGCCCAATACTTGTTGTCATGAGGAATATTAAGACTCAGAGGACATGTTTATTTGTTCAAAAATCATTTAAGTTCTTACTATGTGCTTCACTTTACTTACAACTAAAACAGAGATACTAAAATACCAAGCTGGTAAAGTGATCATGAAGACTAAATTAACCAATACATGTGAGTGCTTAGAAGAGCCCCTCCCAAGTAGTACAAGTTCAATAAGTGTTACTGTTGTTAATTTTTAAAAAAAGTTTTATTTCTACTGTTGGCTGGAATAATACAAAATTATAACAGCAGTAGTAATAATACTAATATTGTTATTACTGTGGATGAGAGTCAGCAAGGTTTACAGAGAAAGTGAGAAATAAAGTGTGAAGAGTCTCAAGTGTGCAGAGGGAAGAACAGAAACTGGCTGAGTGCAGGTCAACTCACAACTGCACCAACTGCACCAAGGCAGCAACAGCACTTCACACATGTAAGAAATCATACTGGAGACAGCGCAACTGAAGCAAAGATTTCTATTTTTTTTTTTTTTTTTTTTTTTTTTTTTTTTTTTTTTTNGAGAGCAGGGGAGAGGAAGAAAGACAGAGAGAGAGAGAGAAAAAGAAAGAGAATTCCAAGCAGGCTCCACACCATCAGCATAGAGCCCCACACAGGGCTTGAACTCATGAACCAGCAGATCATAACCTGAGCTGAAATCAGGAGTTACTCAAATCAAGAGACACTCCACCAACCGAACCACTCAAGCATTCCTGAAGCAAAGGTTGAAACCAGCAAAAAATGAGAAACAAGGTACTGTTAAGATCACTGCATAAAGTTTCCAAACTTCCCTAGGTTTGGAAAACCTCAGATTCCTCATCTATAAAATAAGGATGGGGCGCCTGGGTGACTCAGTCAGTTAATTGTCCAACTCTTGATTTCGCCTTAGGTTATTATCTCATGTCATGAAGCCTGCTTGGGATTCTCTCCCTCCCTCTCTCTCTCCCTCCAACCCCCCAAATAAATAAATACTTTGAAAAATTTTATTTTTATTTTTTATTTTTGAGAGAGACAGTGAGACCGTATGTGAGTGAGAGAGGGTCAGAGAGAGAACAGACACAGAATCCGCAGCAGGCTCCAGGCTCTGAGCTGTCAGCACAGAGCCTGACACAGAGCTGGAATCCATAAACCACAAGATCATGACCTGAGCTGAAGTTGGGTCCTTAACTGACTGAGCCACCCAGGCACCCCCAAAAAATAAACTTTAAAATAAGGACAATTATGGTAATTTTATTACAGGGATTTTGTAAGGATTAAATAATATGTTATGCTGAAAAGTGCTTTTTATAGTGTTTGGCATATAGTAGGTACTCGTTAAATGCTAATAATAGTAAAAAGAATAATAATAATATTTGCAAAAAACCTCTTACCAGGGTATATAATTCACTCTCCTTTGATTGTGGACTTATCTCTCGGTCTTCATTAAGATAGTGCTGCTGGGAAGGGTAACCCAGTTCTGTCAGGACCACGTCCTCTGGTCCTGCACCAGACTTGGTATATAAAGCTAAAGGGTTGAGTTCTCTGAAACCCTGGGATTAAAAAAAGGAAGAGTTTAATTACTTAGAGAAAAAAACGAAAAAGTTAGCACCTCGTAATTTTCAAATGTTGGGGAAATGTATTATCTCCAAAGCCTTAACAGTTAAAAAGTTTTCCATACTGACAATTTTTCCTAGTCACAAAAATTACCAACATCAATCTTAACAGTGATGCAGACATCACTATCAATATTTGTAAAATAAGAGAGTGTTGTCTTGTTTAAAATGACCTCCAAGAAATAGTCTGAGGTAAGATTGAATCCTCAAATCAATTATTTAAAATAAAAGTACTCGCATTTAAAGAATAATAAAGCCAATGTAGCTTTTTGTGGTTATTTGAAAATTAAGAGTGCTCTGCATTAAGGGGGCAGGAATCTCACAGATGTTTCTAAGATTAAAGAATATATCAAATAACCTCCTGCATTAAATTCTCTTACATCGTCAAGGGCTGAGATTAAATAAAATATATTACAAAATACATCCCGCCTGCTCCACCTTAGAAGGGACATTTTCTCGGCATACAATAGCATGGCCCTCTGTTCTCAAGACATGATGGAAGTAGATGTCTTCATTTGAGGATGTATCACATAGAAAAATGTTAAGGATTCCATCTACATATTCATCCACTACCCCCACTAATGGCTTCAAACCACACAACTTCTGGAACTGCAAAATAGCTCTGGATGTCCAGTGTTCCTGAAAGAGAATTGAGACATGAGATGTGGATGACAAATTCAAACATGAATTATAGTAAGCATATACAAAAATAAATTTCTGAAGAACTGGAGATTTTAGTGGAAAAATAAAACCACAGCAGTACTAGAATAACACACTTCAGGACAGTAATGAGTTGGGGATGAAAAAAGTAAGAATAAAGGAAAAATTATGAAAAACGTGACTGTAGAAAATCTTTCAGCATTTATGTGGTGAAATGCTTTTGTTTTCAGAAATGGTTAAATTAAATTATTGAACTAACCGTCCCAAAGAAACAACTAAAATTTCTAGATAAAGTATTTTTTAAATATGTCCATAAGTATCAAAGAACTATCAAGAGTAACAAATTATCAGGACAAAATTGAAGGGAAAGTGGGAACTATTTTGCCTCAAAAAGGAAAAGAAATAAACTAGCCTTCACATGGATTTGTAGTTCAATTTTCACATCACCTGGACGGTACACAAATTCTCAGGTGTTCATTTAATTTAACACGATTCCAGACTTGTAGTATTCCCTAGGCACCTGGCAGGAGCAAATGCAGATCTCCCTAGACGTAGGAGGCCTCAGCCCATATTATTCAAACATTCTTACAAATAATTTTTCAAAGACAATGAATACAAAGGCATACAAAGAAACAAATCACAAATAAGAACAAGGAGAAACAACATAAACCTTCAAAACTTTTAGATATCTGATTTTCTAGGCAATTATAAAACAACTAGACTTACTACACTTAAAGTAACAACAAAAAAGATTTGAAAGCTTTTGCAGGGATCAGCAATCTATAAAAATTCATCTAGCAAAACTACATGTCAAAGAGAACTTTTACAAAGTAACAACATAACCAAAACTTAAAACCTAACAAGTTGATTCAATAGCAGAAAAGGTAGAATTAAATATTAAATCAGTAAAGTGGAAGATAATTTGGGGAAAAAAATACCCAGAATGCAACATGAAAAGACAGAAATATGTAAAATGCAGACGAGAGGTTAAAAAGTATGGAAGATAAATTGAGAAAGTTTAACATATGTTCAATTGTGGTCCCAGAAAAAGAGATGCAAAAACAGACAGATGCAATGTAAATATGAATAATGGGGAAAAAGACAGTAAATAATTGAAGAGATAATGGCTGGGAATTTTCCAGATTTAATAAAAAGTAACAAAACACTGATAAAAGGGAATTCAACGAACTACAAAGTAGGTTGAATAAGAATAAATGCACACATAAAGATACTAACACTGAAACCACAAGCAACCAACAGGAAATCTTAAAAGAGCTAGAAACAAAAAGGACACTGCCTTCAAAGGAACATCCACAGACTGACCACTGACCTTGCCAATAAGGTAATGGAGACCAGAAGCCACTGTGATGAGACTGTCAATGCACTAAACGTATTAGCTGCCAACCTAAAATTCTATACCTAGTGAATTATCTTCCAAAGGAAAGTGCAAAATTAAGTTTCCAGGTAAACATAACTAAGTTTGCCATCAACAAATCCTCACAAAATGAAATCTTAAAGAATACAGTTCATGGGGCGCCTGGGTGGCTCAGTCGGTTAAGCGTACGACTTCGGCTCAGGTCATGATCTCACAGTNTGTTCCCAAAGGGTCTGAGTGGCAAGAATGAAGAGCCAAGAAACTGAGAAATATATGACTAAATCTAAATGCACATTATTTTATGTGGTCAGTTTCTGGAGGGGTTAAAAATAGTAGTAATAATTATACAACAAGAACAGATTGGCAGAGGAGGTTAAAGAAGAAAGTGTTCTAGGGGCGCCTGGGTGGCTCAGTTGGTTCAGCATCCGACTTAGGCTCAGGTCATGATCTCACAGTTCGTGGATTCGAGCCCTGTGTCAGGCTCTGTGCTGACAGCTTAGCTTAGAGCCTGGAGCCTGTTTCAGATTCTGTGTCTCCCTCTCTCTCTGACCCTCCCCTGCTCATGCTGTCTCTCTCTCTCTCAAAAACAAATAAAACATTTTTAAAAAAATTTTTTTAAAAAGAAAGCGTTCTAATGTTCTTGCGTCTTTACATACAGATGTGTTTATGTCCTAGAGGAATCCCTAAAATATAGTGTGTTACTTAGCGGAATGATTTAAAAGCTTTTCAAAATGATGCATACAAGGCGAGAAAAGGAAAGAATAGTTAAGCCAGTGATTTTTCACCAGGGTCCCCAGGTTCTCCCAGCACCTGCAGAGTTTAGTGATCCTATAGACTTTGGCACATTGCCTGCCCTGACTTTGGAACACCCATTCTGAGGCTCCCTCCCTTCCAGCATTTCTCCCTTAACTCTCAGCTGCTTGGCCAGTCCCAGTTCCAAATGATGTCTTCTAAATCTTCATGCCAGCAAGGCTATGAACTGGGGAGTGACCCCAGGATAGAAGCTGAAAATTTCCTCATCTTACCTACTGCACCTTGACCTCCAAGAGTGGCTTTGGATTTTGTGTATGGGAGGAGTCACCCTGCCACACTACTCTACTGCTACTCTGCCATTACCAAGTGCATTAACTATTTTTGAAACCAGAAAAAAGATGTAGAAATACAGTGAGATTCATTCATTTAGTTACAAACATTTATTAAGCACCTACCATGAAATGACCATTCATGAAAGCCCCAGAGGTTCAGTGGTGAAGAGACAATGTCCCTCATCTCAGGAGCTTACACTGTGTATGTGAACAAATTAAGACAATACCAGATGGCATTATAAAAATAAACTGACAAAGAACGAATAAAGTGGAAATGTGTACTTTCAATTGGCACCATGGTCAAGGGAGTTCTTCTTGGGGAAATAACATCTGGGCTTAAATCTGAATGACAAAAAAGGAACCAACTGTGATAATTCTTTAAACAAGCTATTCCAATGATCAGAATTGGCAAAAGCCCTACGGTCAGAAGAATTTCAAGAAGGAAATGAGAAAACAAAAAGAGAAACAAAAATGGAAGCCATCTGGACAATATGAGAATAATGACCACTGCCTATAAGTGGGTCAAATTTAGCCCTGAGCTTCCTGACGGTAGTAGTAAAGAGAAACCTGGTCAAGACTAACATGCACCCTAGAAAACAATCCTGAATACTGACTTGCACAAAAGTCATAACTGCATACATTATTTTCAATACCCTAATATCAGAACAGACTAAATGTCTAACAATAAAGGGATAGTTAATGTAGGATAGACACTTACCTAAGAGATTACTATGAATCTATTTAAATTGAGAACAATAGCAACATATAAATTTATGTTATAATAGTGCTGAGTGAAGAATATGATTACTATTTTATGTAACCCTGGAAACCCTACAAAAACCCTGACCCCCCAACATCCAATTAACTAAGCTGAAAGAAACACACATCAAATTTCTAAATTCAATGTGTTTGAATGGTATAGTAATAGGTCATGTTTTCTTCTTTCCTCTTCATTGTGTTTTCTAGATTAAAAAAAATTTAAGGAATAAGCAAATGATAAGGTAAACAGACAAATGTGGTGTAAGAAGTGTGTATGCCACACATATGTAAGAGTTCTGAGGGAAAAACACAATAGTCCTAATTACACTAACAAGTGTATCTCTGTGGACGAAGACGCCTCCGGCTTCATCCCCCTCCAGTCGTCTCGCACAACTATGTTACTAGAGAATTCCTCAAAAACCCGCGTAACTGAGTATGGCAGTTCCCCAGTACACCCTTCAGTTGCTCCCCCACATCTACAGGACAACACGCAGACCCCCCAACACAGACACGCATGCCCAGCGCAGGGCCCTATTTCTCCGGCACCGCCTGCCATCCGCCAACTCCGGCTCACGTGCTGCCACAGAAGCAAATGGATCCACTTCCCATTTCTCAAATTTGAGATGTTTCATGTTACTTTTCCCTTTGTCTGGAATGTTCTTTTTGTGTCCAGTAATAGTCCTCTCTTCCTTCACAGTTCCACCCCAGTGCCTGCTCTACCACAGGGTCATCCCTGACCAGCCTCAACAGAGAAGCAAGCACAGTCCTCCCTCTGCACGTCTGGCACTTGCCACTACACATCCCTCCAGCCAAGGTGACACAGACAGGACTTCTGCTCCACGTCCATCTCCCAGACTATCTACAACGATTTCTTTTAGGGCCTACTGCAGGTTTTGTTTCTGTATCCTGAGATCCTCGAACCGTCCTCAGCACCAAATGCTTGCTGGTTAAATGGGAACAAGCATACCTGTACTGGTCTCACCCAAGCCAAGGAGCAAGGGATGGCCTGAGCCGGGAGCTTTGTGTAGCAGCACCTGCAAGAGACGACCACATACCCCAATGTTCCATCATGGTTTAAAACTGCATTTATGGACTCTCTAATCCACTATGGATTTTAGTTGTTTACAGCACTTCCAAGTATGTTATTCATGCATTTTTAAATGAATGTCTTATACTTTAAAGCAATCTAAGAAATAAAATTTTAAAACATAATAGTCCTTGAAACCTATACAATTAAAATATAGGTATAAGTAGACCAATCTTCATGCCATACAAATGCAACTCTCAGCATCACCCAAAGAATCATTTTCTTAATAAGAGAATGAAATTTAGAGTCTCATGGTCCATTCAGATTCAGTCATGAGAAAGAAGACATAAGAGATTATAATCCCAACATGAAACTAAGGGACCATATGGCAAGTCCATATGCACTTAAAAAAAAAAAAAAAAAAAGAGGGCTGGAAGAAAAGAAGGCATAAGAGCAATCCTAACCCCATGTAGCTTCAGCATTATGATTCAAAACTTAATAACTTAACCAGATTTGTTAACTCACTTGAGAAATCTTAGGGAGGACTTATGAACAGTTCCAATATTTCCAAAGTCTGGATAGAATACTTCAACCTCCTGTTTCCCAAGGACTTGATGGATAATGACCCGATACCACCACTTATCCTCAGAAATCCTGACACAGCAAAGATGTCCTGGTTGGATAAAATACTCTGGCATGGCATATCGATCAGAAACCAGCTGATTGGAGTAGCAGCGCCTGTAGAATTCCATAAAACAGGGAATTTCAGAAGGGGAGAAAATATTTCTATTGATGCATCAGGAGCAAGAAAGTCTTGGCAAAAAGCAAGGGAAAAAATCCTCACTTTTTCTGATTTGTTAATATTTATTAATACCAATTAATTTTATTTTCCTCTTTCTTACCCAATACCCTTCTCTTCATCAACAAACTTCTTCACGTGGAAAGTTATAGACTCATTTTATCTCATATTCTCTGAAAATTCAATCCAACTTTATTCCTCAGCACTTCCTAAAGTAGCCCCTTAATTCCCAAATCCAACAGCCTGTCTCTCCAGCTTTCAATACACTCGCTTTCTCTGCAACATGACCCTGATTCTATTCTCTTTCAAACTCGATTCTACTTGGCTTCCAAGACACTATTTTCTCCTACTTCTTCCCTGTCAATAACTGGCTCTCTAATATTGGCTCTCTAATTGCCTTTAAAGTCTAGGTTCTCTGGGATCTTATATTTAGGAAGTATAAAATAAGAGCTGGCTTTGGAACCAGTAATATGAGCTCAAATCCTAACTCCATCATTTGCTAGCTGTGTGACTTTATCTTTCTGTGCTTCGGTTTACTTGTTGAGCATGAAGAGGACAATAAAACTTTAGCAAAAATATGTGAATGTTAAGCACAGAATCCAATTACAGTAAGTACCCAGTAACTATTAGTATTCTTGCTGAACATCATCTCATCCATTTTCACGTCTTCACACCACTATAGATAAAATGATTCTCCATCTTGATCTTTAAACTCTGAATCACTTCTGAACTTTAAAACTGTTTCCAGCTATACACAGAAGATGCTAATTGTTGCCCAATTTTCATTCTCTTCTCTTTTTCTCCTAGTAATAGAATCCCAAATTTTAACTGAGTATATAGCCATTCAGGTTTGCCAGGCTCCTTCACATCTAGATGTGAATATTAAGTTCTGAGCAATGAGCTGTGAGAAAAAGTAAAGTGTGCATGATTAGGATAGTAAATTTTATGTGTATCTTACCACAATTTAAAAAAGTAAAAGTATGGAAATTCTAGCTCATGTCTTTCAAAGAAAATGGCACATCTCCAACCTCCTACTTACTTCTCATTCTCCTTCCCACTGGCTGGAATGAGGACCTCATGGATGTGGTGGCGAGCTACATCTGGGATAGCAAGACAGATATCACTGAGTCCCTAACACCAGGGAGCTACACTATCCCGCCTGTACTGCTTACATATGGACTACTATGGGAAGAAGAAATAAACTTATCTTTTTTTAAGATATTGTGGGTAACTTATGTCTCTGTAACAGTGGTTAAACCTAATCCTAACTACTACTGTCCACTTAACACTCAATTCACTACTTCATGGTCACCTTATAGGCACCAGGTGTAAACTTGTAACCCCAGCTCAAATCTACCCAATCTCTAAAGTCAACAAGGCTTCATATTCTCCTTCTTTTCTCCCTCATCCTTCTTGTTACCAAGACCTGGCAACTACTTCCCCAAATTCTCTCCAATTTCTTTCTTTCCACTCTCTCTCTTACCAAGACTAGCATATTAATGGATGCTCTCCTGTTCACTCACCCAACTTCCACACTGCAACTAGAGTTATCCTGCTAAAATACAAACCTGTTAATGCCCCTACCTTCTTAAACCTTCACAGTCTCTGCCCTGTCTACAGAGTAAGTCAGAATTCCTGCCCAAGGTGTTCATACTCCTGCTCTCCCCTAATATTCCAGTTTCACATTCAGTCACTGTCCACTCAACCTCACGCAGTGGTGACTTCATTCCCTATTTGCTGCTCCCAGAACACCATGCTACTCTGCTGTCAATACTGGCCTTGGTGACAGGGATTGGATCCACACATACCCACTCACACTTTCTTGACTGGCAAATTCTTACTTGTTTTTTAAGCCTAGCTCAAGAATCTCTTTTGTGAAGCTTTGTTCCACTGTACACAGGCAGAATTACTGCTTCATGCAATACCCCACTTCTCCCCTACCTATCTCCCCAGATAGTCATGGTGTTCACAAAGGTGAAGACCCTGTCTGTCTTCTCCTCAAACGGCTCATGTCTCAAAATCCCAAGCACACAGATGTGGTATTAGTAACAACAGCAGCCAACAGGTGAACTAGACTCCATTCTAAGTGCTTGAATCTTCCCAACTCTGTGAGGCAGGTACAAGTATTACCCCTACTTTGGAGATACGGAGACTAGGCCCAGAGTTAAAGTAACTTCAAAGCCAAAGAGCCAGTAAGTGTGCTTTAAAATATGTACTAAATCTTATAGGCATACTGGAATGGAATATATGATAATATTTTTACTAAGTGATTATTATGTGACTTACATTTTGCCAGGCATTCTTGGATGAAAGAGGAGTATATAATGCAGTAAATTTAAAAAATGGAATCGTCTTGGAGAGATACATAATAAATACATTATTCTTATATATGACATCAATGTAAAAAACAGACACTATTGTTCATGAATAAATCTAAAATGACTGCAAATGTACATGGTGTTTTACATGATGTTTACTAAAAAGGACATCATTTTTCAGAGAAAAGAGTTTAATTATAGTAGTAGTTCTCCAAGTGCAGTTCACATACCCCTGGGACCCTGATGCCCTTTTAACAAGTCCATAAGGTCAAGGCTATTTTAATATTTTAGTGTTATTATGAAAATAGTTGTTTGCCCTTTTCATTGCATTAACATTTGCACTGAAAAAAACTGTAAAAGCGAGGTGTCTTAGCCAAATCAAGGCAGTGTCACTAAACTTTACTAACAGTCACTTATTTGTCACTGCCATGTACTCACATTAAATAAAAGAAAAAGAAGGAAAAAATAAAGGCCAATGTCACTTAAGAATGTCCTTGATAAACCAATAAAAATTAAGTTTATTACATCTCAGCCACTGAGTAACCTCTTTTCAATATTCTATGTCTTAAGAAAACCAGTTATGCATTTGAGTTAAGAACTGAACTAACTGCTTTTTTTGTGTGTGGCTCACTTTTACTTGGAAGAGGAACTAGACTTTTTTTTCATGGAACATCATTTTTGTTTGAAAGGGCTACTATCAAACTATATTTATTCAGACTTGAGTGTATGGCACACATTTTCTCAAAAATGAAGTGAGCGTGTCACTTCAAGAAAAATACTGACAGTATTTGTCATCAATGTTAAAATTCAAGGCCTTCAAGTGATAATTTGGATTTTGGAAATGTCACATCTACCACGAGTTTGACAGCCTGCTAATAGGTAATACTTCTCTGATGAGATCAGTGGTGATATTAATTACTGTGATTTTTTTATACTGTGTGATGAAATGTGTCCACATCTGGAAGATGTACATAACCCCATGAATCAGTATTTTCCAAATGATCAATGCATGATGTTTTGAAATTATAAATGAAGGTAAAAGATCCTTTCAAGGCTGGTTACTCTAAGTGCCTTATGCTTGCTTTAATGTTCTGCTATTGCTATCTTAAAATACTTAATAATTTTTAAACTTGGAGACTGCATTTTAGTTTTGCACTGGAACCTGCAATAGCATAACCAATCCTGGGTCTGTTCAAGGTACAAAGGAAAACTGGTGAATTTTAACAGCAGGGTATGAAAAGTTCAAATCCCACATTGCAACCAACTTTAAGAAACTACCACTTTTCAAGTTTTGGAATGTTCACAAATTTTCTTAAATATCAAAGATGATTCACAAATTTCTAAAAAGGCTATTAAAATACTCCTTTTCCCATGAGGACAAAGGGGAACCCGCTTGCACTGTAGATGGGAATGCAAACTGGTACAGCCACTCTAGAAAACAGTATGTAGGTTCCTCAGAAAGTTAAAAATAGAACCACCCTACGATCCAGCACTTGCACTACTAGGTATTTACCCAAAGGATACAAAAATACAGATTCAAAGGAGTACACGTACCCTGATATTTATAGCAGCATTATCAGCAAGAGCCAAACTATGGAGAGAGCCCAAATGTCCACTGACTGATAAACAGATAAAGAAGATGTGGTATATATATGCAATGGAATATTGTTCATCCATCAAAAAGAATGAAATCTTGCCTTTTACAATGATGTGGATGGAGCAAAAATATATTACACTAAGCAAAATAAGTACGTCACAGAAAGACAAACACCATATGATTTCACTATGTGGAATTTAAGAAACAAAACAGATGATCATATGGGAAGGGAGAAAAAAAGAGAGAACTGAACAAGAGATTCTTAAATACAGAGAACTGAGGGTTAATAGAGGGATGTGGGTGGGGGATGGGTTCTATGGGGGATGGGTATTAATAAGGGCACTTGTTATGAGCGCTGGGTGTTGTATGTTAAGTGATGAATCGGTGAATTCTACTCCTGAAACCAATATTGCACTGTATGTTTAACTAACTAAAATTCAACTGACATTCAACTCTTCACTTTGGCTCAGGTCATGATCCCAGAGCCATGGGATTAAATCCTACACTGGGCTCTGTGCTGAGCATGGAGCCTGCTCAAGATTTATTCTCTCTCTCTCTCTCTCTCTCTCTCTCCACCCCCTCTCCCTCTCCCCTCTGCCCTTCTCTCTCCCCCACTCACATGTTCTCTAAAATATTTTTTTTTGTAAAAGAAAGAAAATACTCCTTTTCCCAACTATGTATCTGTGTGGTCAAATGTTTTCATACACTTCAACCAAAACAACGTAGCTCAAGACATTAAAGATAAAAGCAGACATTAAAATCAAACTTTCCTTTAAAAAAAAAAAAAAATCAAACTTTCCTATATTAAGACAGATATTAAAGAGATCAGCAAAAATGTAAAATAATGCCACTATTCTAATTTCCAGAAAATAGTTACTTTTCATAGAAATATATTTATGTTCACCCAAATGGACTGTTTTTTTAAACAAAAAATATTTTTTACATGTTGCAGTTTTAATTTCTAAGATAAATATCAGTAAAGAAAAGTTCTCAAGTCCTTAATTTCTAAAAGCTCTAAAAGTAAAATGTTGAGAAGTACTGATTTAGAATGAGATACATGAAAAATACATTGAAAACAACAGATTCCTACCGCATCTCAATCATCATATCTTCAAGTAACTCTGATGAA
This sequence comes from Crocuta crocuta, assembly GCF_008692635.1. NCBI lineage: Eukaryota > Metazoa > Chordata > Mammalia > Carnivora > Hyaenidae > Crocuta > Crocuta crocuta. The sequence continues at coordinate 12,579,305 of NW_027529934.1, forward strand.
TCCCTGCTATAGATTCGGATGTAGAACTGACTAGGAGAGATGATATACTCCACAAAGACCCCCACGAGGGTGCTGGTATCTAATGGTGGCAGTCTGCATAATTTCTTGTCCCGTACAGCATCTGGTGGGATATCATGGTTTGCAATTGCCAGGTTGAGCTGTGACCTGTTAACTTCTACTTGCTACAAGTTAAAAAAGAAATAAAAGAAATCTTTGGGTGAAATTTCAAACTCTATGACATTCTCAAAATATACTTCATGAGTCATCTTTTTCAGAATCACCTGGGAAATTGTAAAAATAAAGCTTCTTAGGCTTATTCTAGACTGATTCAGAATACCTAGAAGTGGGACCCACAATTATGTATTTTAGAAATTCCCTAGAGGGCGCCTGGGTGGCTCAATCAGTTGAGTGTCTGACCCGGTTTTGGCCCAGGTCATGATCTCATGGTTCGTGACATCGAGCTCCACGCTGAGTGTGGAGCCTGCTTAAGATTTCTCTCTTTCTCCCCCTCTCCCCNGTAAAAGTATGCTATACAACTGCCCCATTCAAAATTGAAAATATGGTACTTTAAATATTCAGACTGAACAAAGACAGACTGTCATCCTACCCAACCCTACCAACAAAGGTAACTCTAAAGAACAGATTAAATATCACACTAATCTTCCAACAAAAATAGGGTTTCTCAGGGTACCTGGGTGGCTCAGTAGGTTGAGTGTCCAACTCTTCATTTCAGCTCAGGTCATGATCTTATAGTTGTGGGATGGAGGCCCACATTGGGCTCAGTGCTGAGCGTGGAGGTTGCTTGGGATTCTCTTTCCCCACCCCCTACCCCACCCCCTGCTCCTCCCCTATTCACATGCTCATTTGNATTCTAAAATCTATTATTTTCCTTTAGACTTTTCTCTCATCCTCTAGAAAATATGTAGCAGGCTCCTGAAACAAAAATGTTTTCCTTCCATCCAAGAAGCCAGGTATAGATGATAGAAGAAAGAAGAGTAAGCAATTAATTTCTTAATAAAAACAAAATAAATGACAGGAGAGGAGAACACAAAAAGGGAGAACTGTGTGTGGAAATGTAATGAAAAAGAAAAACCAAATGCACCCTATAATTGAGGACAGGAACAGGGGCAATTTGCAGCAATTACGGAGACATACAGCTAAAATAAAGCTCCTCAAATCTTCCCCCCTGAAGCCCTCAAGGGTTTCCTGGCCCACATTCTCAAAAATATGGACAGATCATTGGCTGTATTATCTTGAGAAAACTGGCAAATCTTCAAACCCATCTTAAAACATTAAAATTTGACTTGAACAAAAATTAGTTATACAAAAGATTCAAAACCGGAATAAATGCTATAAGGTAACTTCAGACCAAAGCTCTGCTCTCTTCTAAGAAATCATATATCTAGAAATAAAACTTTCCAAAACAGAATTTTAGGGTAAATATTCATTTAGAGGCGCCTGGGTGGCTCAGTCGGTTAAGTGTCTAACTTCAGCTCAGGTCATGATCTCACGGTTCATGAGTTCGAGCCTCACATCAGGGTCTTTGCTATCAGCACAGAGCCCACTTTAGATCCTCCGTCCTCCTCTCTCTCTGCCCCTCCCCTGCTTTCTCTCTCTCTCTCAAAAATAAGTAAAACATAAAAAAAAGAAATATCCATTTAGTTATTTTCCATAATGCTGATCTCCAATGTACAGTCTTTACACCTACTCACCAGCTGTAAAGGCTTTACTACCAGATTAGGCTTTTTGTAAATCTTCCATTCTTGCTCTTTAGGGTTTTTAGGAGGACAATCCCAGGCAGTCTCCTTGAAAACAGCGGTAGACAGTGAATTTCTAGGGGGACTGGAGACACAAGTTTCGACTTCTATTTTCTTTTCTGATTGAACTAAACATGAATTTCTGACCAATGAAATGGGTCCATCTGAAATAATCAACAGAGTAGCCTGTGGATAGCTATTACAAAAATTTGTATAACATATGTATAACTGTTACAAAGCACATTCTATAGGTCAGGCACTGGGCAAATAATGACAAATGAGAGCTATGAACCTGACTTTGTAGACCTTTCAGTATGGAAAGATAAAAAGAAGTTCTAGACAAGAACAAATCTTAAATCACTTACATTGGCAGGAAAAGGGCAAGTCTGATAAAGTTTCTTGAACTTTGGTTAAAGGGTTTTTTCAACATCTTGATTTCAGTTTATTTCTTGTTCAACTTTAGCAGTGAATGGGCATTGTTACTTAATGTATAATGTATGTGACTACTTAATATTCCATAAAACGATGTATTAATTTTTAGGGGATTACTAAATCAGTCACATATTTTGTTCAAATTTACATGTGCATGGTAATTTTAAGGCACTGACGCATTAAAACAGACCCGAGATAGACCTAAAACCATAGTGGCTCCTAAAGAAAAACTAGTAGGTGCATAAAGATGTAGGTACAAGAATGTTTATCACTGGATCTTTTATAATGATAAAAAATGAATACAATCTCTGTCAACAGGAGACTAATTAAATAAATTATGATACAGTCACATGAAAGAATTATATGTATTTAAAAAGGATGAAATAAACTTACATATGCTGATATGGAAAAGCATCCATAATATATGAAGTATAGAAAGAACTTACACAATATTTCTATAACACTGTTTTATGCAAGAAAATTCTACATGTGATAAATAACTATGGTGTATACAAGAGATCCAGAAAAAGGACCTATTAAAACAATTACTAGTTGCCAATCTAACTTACTAGAACTGCTTAAGCAAGTAAATATTGCTTTTATAATTTTTAAAAAATCTATGCTTACATACACATTGAAAAAAATTTGGAAGACCAATAAAAATTCTAACAGCATTTTTCAGGGAAGTAAAATGATGGGAAATGTTCATTTTCAACTTTTCACATTATTAAAATAATGTGAGTTATTTAATATTTTATTAAGTTATTTAATATATTATTTATTAAATAACTCACATTATTTGAAAATCAGAAAAATCAACAAAGATACATTTACACTTTGGAAAAACATTACCATTATCAAAACCACTTTTAGAAACTTATAAAAACACAAGGAGAAGTTGACTCTTGAACACTGTGGTATTTAGGGGCATCAACTCCCAATGCAGTTAAAAATCTGCATATAACTTTTGATTCCCCCAAAACTTAACTATTAACAGCCTACTGCTGACCAGAAGCCTTACTGATAATAGTTGATTAACATATATTTTGTATGTTATATGTATTATATACTATATTCTTATAATAAAGTAAGCTAGAGAAAAGAAAATGTTAAGAAAATCATAAGGAAGAGAAATTACATTTACTATTAAACTGATTTTGCCATAAAAAATCCACATATAAGCTGACCTATACAATTCAAACCCATGTTATTTAAGGGTCAACTGTATCTTATAGTACTATAATTTGTCAACATGTTACCATTGAGGGAACAGAATAAAGAATACATGGCATCTCTCTGTATTTGCTCTTAATAACGGTATATAAGCCTAGAATACTCTCAATAAAAATCCCCAAAAAACAAAAATGAAGTGCCCTAAATGCAGCGTGGTATCCTGAAGTGGATCTAGACACAGAAAAAAAAAATTGTTAGAAAACTGATAAAACCTAAATAAAATCTAGAGTTTAGCTAATAATAATATATCAAAGTTAATTTCCTAGTTTTGATAAATGTATCATAGTAATGTAAGATGTTAACAATAAGAGAAATGGATGAAAGGCACATGAGAACTCTGTAATTTCTTTGCAACCTTTCTGTAAACCTAAGATAATTTTTTATTTGTTCTAGGTTTGAAAAGTTTGTTTACAAACAAACACAAGGCTAGGTTCCAATGCACACTCATTTATTAACAATGTCCTTGTATTTCTAAAAAGCCTTCTGATGCACAACCAGAGTTAACAACCACTGATCTAGCACTTCCCCATCAGATCACTATTTCAGAAAACTGGTGTCTTCTGAGTTATCCAAAAACCTGGATAATGAAGAAAGTATATTTTAAAAAGTTAGATAGACAGTCTTCATTAATAATACCGGTTAGCCTTATTACAAAAATATCATCAGAAAGAAGGTCATCGTATACAAAATGTTTTCAAGGCTATTGTGTAATCTGTCTGGTTGATATGCTTACAATAAAGGATATTACACAATCAGGATTTATTTTCCTTGTCCTTATAGGGACAATTAAAAAATCACATTTGCATCTCCCAGAATACTCCAGGCTCATACACACTTAAGCTACAGACAAAAAATCTGGAAGACTGGGGCACCCACTATGCAGAGTACTCTGGGAACTACCAACCCGCACTCATTTCAGCTCCAGCTGTCCCTCCAGGACACCCTCTGTGTGAAGAGCACCAGGATCCCCTAGTGTGCACCCATTTCAGTTCCAGCCATCCCACCAGAGTGATCCCAGAACACAGCGCCTTGGGACAGCCTGTGCCCGCTAAAGCTCCAGCCAGCCCACCAAAGCTGCCAGACACCACAGTCTACACCGGATATTCCTACACAAGGCAATTCCTTCAAGTCTAGGAGAGGTAGTTGTTCCACCTCATTCACAGAAAAACAGAGAGAGTCAAATAAAATGAGGAGACAGAATAATATACTCCCAAATCAATATACTCCTTTTGAGACAAAACCTCAAAAAGGAACTGAACAAAATGGAGATAAGCAAACTATCTTATAAGGAGTTCAAGATAATGATCATAAAGATGCTCACCTGACTTCAGAGAAGTCCATGAACTCAGTGAAACTTCAACAAAGAGATAATGTAAAAAAGAACCAATCAGAGCTGAAGGATACAGTAAATGAAATGCAAAATACACTAGAGGGAATCAACAGATCAGAGGATGTAAAAGAATGGATCAGTGATCTGGAAAACAGTATTAGAAAGCACCCACACTAGACAGAAAAATTTTTTTCAAATGAGGATAAGTTTAAGAGATCTCTGGGACAATATCAAGCATTCTGACATTCGTATTATTAGGGATCCCAGAGAGAGAGAGAGAAAGAGAGAGAGAGAGAGAGAGAGAGAGAAAGAAAGAAAGAGAAAAAGAGAGAGACAGAGAGAGAGAGAGAGAGACAGAGAGAGAGAGTGCAAGGAAAAAAAATTGAAAAAAATAGTAGCTGAAAACTTCCCTGACCTGGGAAAGAAAACAGACATCCAAGTCCAGGTTTCACAGAGAACCCCAAACAAGGACCCAAGGAGGTCCACACGAACACACATATTAGTTAAAATGTCAAAAATTAAAGATAAAAAGAGAATCTAAAAAGCAGCAAAAGAAAAGCAACAAGTCACGTACAAGGGAAACCCCATTAGGTATATCAGTTCTGATGGGAATGGCATGATATATTCAAACTGATGAAAGGAATGAAAACCAATAATCAAGAATACTCTACCCAGCAAGGTTATCATTCAGAATTTAACTAGAACTAGTTTCTCAGCAAACAAAAGTTAAAGGAGTTCATTATCACTAAAAGACTTTCAAGCAACGTTAAAGGGACTTCGTTAAGTGGAAAATAAAAGGCCATAATTAGAAGAAAATTATAAAAAGAAAAAATTTCACAAGTAAAAGCAAACATACAGTAAAGATAGTAAATCAATCTCTTATATAACTAGTATGAAGGTTAAAAGATACAAGTAGTAAAATCAATTTTATCTAAAAAATTAGTTAAGGGCCTCATGAAATAAAAAGATATAAAATATGACATCATATACACAAAATTTGGAGGGGCTAGTAAAATCTTATGTTTTTAGAATGTGTTCAAACTTAGTTTACCATCAATTGAAAATATAAAATAGACTGCTACATACACAGGATATTATATATGAACCTGATGGTAATCACTAACCAAACACCGCTACCAGATACACAAAAGGTAAGAAGAAAGGAATCCAAGCATAACATTGAAGGAGGTCATCAATCACAAGGAAAGATGGAGAAGAAAAACAGAGAACTATAAAAACAACAAAAACAATGAGAAAACAAAAACAAAATGGCAGTAAGTACATACTTACCAATAATTACTTTAAATGTAAATGCACTAAATGCTCCAATCAAAAGACAAGGGTGACTGAATGGATTTAAAAAAAAAAAAAAAAGACACGTCTATAGCTGCCTACAAGAGACTTACTTTAAGCCTAAAGACATGCAGACTGAAAGTGAAGGCCTGGAAAAACTTCCATGCAAATGGAAGCAAAACAAAAACAAAAACAAAAAACTTAAAAAGCCAGTGTGTAATCATCAGATAACATGGACTTTAAAATAGACTGTAATCTGGCAAATAAAGCTAGTGTATAATGTTAAAGGGATCAATCCAACAAGAAAACATAGCCACTGTAAGTATCTACACACCCAACAAAGAAGCACCTAAATACATTAAGCAAGTATTAAAAGGCACAAAGGGAGAAACTGATATTAACACAGTAATATTAGGGGACTTTAACATTTCACTTACAGCAATGGACAGATCATTCAAACACAAAATCAATAAGGAAACATTGGCTTTGAACAACACATTAAACCAGATAGACTTAAGAAATATACACAGAAGATTCCATCCAAAAACAGCAGAATACATTCTTTTCAAGTTATTTTCATTCTCTAGATCACGTGTTAAGCCACAAAATAAGACTCAATAAGTTTAAGAAAACTAAAATCATAAAAAGCATCTTTTCCAAACACAACAGTATGAAACTAGAAATCAATTACAAGCAAAACTGCAAAAAAACACCAACATGCACAGGCCAAACAACATGCTATAAAACAACCAAGAAATCAATGAAGAAATTAAAGAGTAAACAGAGAAAAATGAAAATGAAAATACAATGGTCCAAAATTTTTGGGTAGCAGGAAAAGCAGCTCTAACAGGGAAGTTTATAGGGGTACAGTCCTCTCTCAAGAAACAAGAAAAAATTGAAGTAAACAATTATTCTTACATCTAAAGGAACTAGAAAAAGAAGAACAAACAATGCCCAAAGTTAGAAGAAGAAAGGAAATAATAAAGGTGAGAACAGAAATAAATGAAATGGAGACTAAAAAATAACAGAGTAGATGAATAATGAAACTGGGTGGCTCAGTCAGTGGTTGTGTCCAACTTCAGCTCAGGTCATGATCTCATGGTTTGTTAAGTTGGAGCCCATCAGTCTCTGTGCTGACAGCTCAGAGCCTGGAGCCCACTTTGGATTCTTGTCTCCCTTTTTCTCTGCTCCCCTGCTCATACTCTCTCTCCTTCAAAAATAAACATTAAACATAATAATAATGAAACCAAGAGCTCTTCTTTGAAAAGAGAAACAAAATTGATAAATCTTTAGCCAGATTCCCAAAGGGAAAAAAAAGAGGTTTCAAACAAGTAATATCAGAATGAAACACAAAATAACCAACACCACAGAAATACAAATGATTATAATACTTCTACAATAAAATTATATGCCAACAAACTGGACAACCCAGAAGACATGGATAAATTCCTGGGAACATACAATCTTCCAAAACTAAATCAGGAAGAAACAGAAAGTATGAACAGACCAATTTCTAGTAACAAAATTGAATAGGTAATTAAAACACTCCCAACAAACAAAAGTCCAGGACCAGATGGCTTCACAGGTGAATTCTATCAAACATATAAAGAATTAACATCCACTCTTTCAAACTATGCCAAAAAATAAAAGAGGAAGGAAAGCTTCCATATTCATTCAATGAGCAAGCATTGCCCTGAAACCAAAAGCAAAGACATTACAAAAAGAAAGAAAGAAAGGAAAAGAAAACTACAGGTCAATAACCCTAATGAACATATAATGCAAAAATATTCAACAAAATATTAAAAAACCAAATTCAACAATATATTAAAAGGATCATTCACCATTGTTCAATATCCACAAATCAATCAACTTTATACATCACATTAACAAAATGAAAGCTAAAAACCACATGGTCATCTCGATACAGAAAATACATTTGACAAAATCTGACATCTGTTCATGATAAATTCTCAACAAAGTGGAAATAGAGGGAACATAATTCAATAAAATAAAGGCCATATATGACAAACACACAGCTAATATCATAATCAATGGTGGAATATTGAAAGCTTTTCTTCTCAGGAATAAGACAAGAATGTCCACTCTTGCCATTTTTATTTAACACAATAATGGACGTCTCAGCTATAGCAATCAGAAAAGAAAAAGGCATCCAAATTGATAAGGAAGAAATAAAACTGTCTCTACTTGCAGATGACATGATACTATATATACAATACCTTTAAAACTCCACCAAAAATCTATTAGAATAAATGAATTCAGTAAAGTTGCAGGATAGAAAATTAATATAAGGAAATTTGTTGCATTTCTGTACAGTAATAATGAAGTAGCTGAAAGAAATTAAGAAAACAACCCCATTTACAATTGCACCAAAAAGAAGAAAACACCTTGGAATAAATGTAACCAAGTGAAAGACCTATACTGGGAAAACGATAAAACACTGATGTAAGAAAAGGAAGATGACACAAATAAAAAGATATACCATATTTATGAATTAGAAGAACCAATATTGCTAAAATGTCCATACTGCCCAAAGCAATTTACAAATTCAATCCAATTCCTATCAAAATACCAATAGGACTTTTCACAGAACTAAAGAAACAATTCTAAAATTAATGCACAACCACAAAAGACTCTAAATAGNAAATAAATGAAATGGAGACTAAAAAATAACAGAGTAGATGAATAATGAAACTGGGTGGCTCAGTCAGTGGTTGTGTCCAACTTCAGCTCAGGTCATGATCTCATGGTTTGTTAAGTTGGAGCCCGTCAGTCTCTGTGCTGACAGCTCAGAGCCTGGAGGCCACTTTGGATTCTTGTCTCCCTTTTTCTCTGCTCCCCTGCTCATACTCTCTCTCCTTCAAAAATAAACATTAAACATAATAATAATGAAACCAAGAGCTCTTCTTTGAAAAGAGAAACAAAATTGATAAATCTTTAGCCAGATTCCCAAAGGGAAAAAAAAGAGGTTTCAAACAAGTAATATCAGAATGAAACACAAAATAACCAACACCACAGAAATACAAATGATTATAATACTTCTACAATAAAATTATATGCCAACAAACTGGACAACCCAGAAGACATGGATAAATTCCTGGGAACATACAATCTTCCAAAACTAAATCAGGAAGAAACAGAAAGTATGAACAGACCAATTTCTAGTAACAAAATTGAATAGGTAATTAAAACACTCCCAACAAACAAAAGTCCAGGACCAGATGGCTTCACAGGTGAATTCTATCAAACATATAAAGAATTAACATCCACTCTTTCAAACTATGCCAAAAAATAAAAGAGGAAGGAAAGCTTCCATATTCATTCAATGAGCAAGCATTGCCCTAAAACCAAAAGCAAAGACATTACAAAAAGAAAGAAAGAAAGAAAGAAAGAAAGGAAAAGAAAACTACAGGTCAATAACCCTAATGAACATATAATGCAAAAATATTCAACAAAATATTAAAAAACCAAATTCAACAATATATTAAAAGGATCATTCACCATTGTTCAATATCCACAAATCAATCAACTTTATACATCACATTAACAAAATGAAAGCTAAAAACCACATGGTCATCTCGATACAGAAAATACATTTGACAAAATCTGACATCTGTTCATGATAAATTCTCAACAAAGTGGAAATAGAGGGAACATAATTCAATATAATAAAGGCCATATATGACAAACACACAGCTAATATCATAATCAATGGTGGAATATTGAAAGCTTTTCTTCTCAGGAATAAGACAAGAATGTCCACTCTTGCCATTTTTATTTAACACAATAATGGACGTCTCAGCTATAGCAATCAGAAAAGAAAAAGGCATCCAAATTGATAAGGAAGAAATAAAACTGTCTCTACTTGCAGATGACATGATACTATATATACAATACCTTTAAAACTCCACCAAAAATCTATTAGAATAAATGAATTCAGTAAAGTTGCAGGATAGAAAATTAATATAAGGAAATTTGTTGCATTTCTGTACAGTAATAATGAAGTAGCTGAAAGAAATTAAGAAAACAACCCCATTTACAATTGCACCAAAAAGAAGAAAACACCTTGGAATAAATGTAACCAAGTGAAAGACCTATACTGGGAAAACGATAAAACACTGATGTAAGAAAAGGAAGATGACACAAATAAAAAGATATACCATATTTATGAATTAGAAGAACCAATATTGCTAAAATGTCCATACTGCCCAAAGCAATTTACAAATTCAATCCAATTCCTATCAAAATACCAATAGGACTTTTCACAGAACTAAAGAAACAATTCTAAAATTAATGCACAACCACAAAAGACTCTAAATAGCCAAAGCAATCTTGAAAAAGAACAAAGCCAGAGGTATCACAATCCCAGATTTCAAGACATACTGTAAAGCTATGGTAATCAAAAGAGTATGGTACCAGCACAAAACCAGACACATAGATCAACAGAACAGAGAGCCTAGAAATAAACCCATGCTTACATGGTCAATTAATCATGGACATAGGGAGCGCAACAATACCCAATACGGAAAAGACAGTCTCTTCAATAAACTGAATAGCTACATGCAAAAGAATGAAAATGGACCACTTTCTTATGCCACATCCAAAAATAAACTCAGGACAGATTAAACACCTAAATATGAGACCTGAAACCATAAAGCTCCTCAAAAAAAACATATGTAGTAATCTCTTGCACATCAGCTTTACCAATGTATTTATGTATAGTGTTTTCTCAAGCAAGAGAAACAAAGGCACAAATAAAATATTGGGACTACATCAAACTAAAATCTTTTGCATAACAAAGGAGACCATCAGCAAAACGAAAAGGCAATCTCCTGGATGGGAGAATATATTTGCAAATGATATACCAAAAGGGATTCATATCCAAAATATATAGATAACTTCGACAATTCAATACCAAGAAAACACAAGTCCAAATAAAAATGGGCAGAAGATCTTAAGAGACATTTTCTCCAAATATGACATACAGTTGGCAAAAGACACATAAAAAATAGACTGAACATCACTAATCATCAGAGAAGTGCAAAAACAAAACCACAGTGAGAAATCACCTTATACCTTTCAGAATGGCTAATATCAAGATAAGAAACAGACAAGTGTTGGCAAGGATGTGGAGAAAAGGGAGCCCTGTACACTGTTGGTAGGAATGTAAATTGGTGCAACCATTGTGAAAAACACTATAAAGTTTCCTTAAAAAAAAATTAAAAATAAAAATAACGTATGATCCAGTATTCCACTACTGGGTATTTACTCTCCCGCAAAAATGAAAGCACCAGTTTAAGAAGATATATGCAACCCTATGTTTGCTGCAGTATTATTTATAATCACCAAGTTATAGAAGCAACCCAAGTTCCACTGATAGATGAATGGATAAAAATGCAGTATATAAACAATTGAATATTACTCAGCTATGAAAAGAATGAAATCTTGACATTTGCGACAACAGGGATGAACCTAGAGGGTAATACACTAAGTAAGACAAGTCAGAAAAAGACAAATACTGTATGATTTCACTTATATGTGGAATCTAAACACCAAAACAAACAAAATGGAAACAGAATCATAAATACAGAGAACTGGTAGTTGCCAGAGGGGAGGGTAATGGGGGGGAAGGGCAAATTAGGTGATGGGTACTAAGAGGTACATACCTCCAGTTATAAATAAGTCACAGGAATGAAATAGAATAGGGAATACAGTCAATAATACTGTGATAACACTGTATAGTGACAGATGGTAACACACTCATCGAGGTGAGCACAGCAAAATGTATGGAATTGTCAAATCACTATGTTGTACCCCTGAAACTAATATAAATGGATGTTAACTATACTTCAATTTTTTAAAAACTCAGGTTTGCATCATATTGTGATTCAACTCACCTGGTGGTGGCGGCTTCGTATCAGCATCAAACACCAGTAAGTCTTGTTCTCCTTCCCTGAACTCAACATGCAGAATGTCACTAAGAGCTCCAACGAGTTCTGTCACATTTAAGAAGCCCAATTTTTTTGGTGAAAGTTGCTCTTTAAAGATCATCTGTCACAAAAGAAATGGAAATAACATAAAACATTAAAGGAATACAACATATACAGATACATACACAGATTACGATACCTTAATTTTGATTTAGTCAAATTAAATTTGTAAGGGTCAGCAATCTCAGGTATTACAGTAAAGGATGGTTTCCATACAGGTATAATCCAAACCCAGACACCTAAACCATAAAGCCTCTAGGCCAGTTTCAATTTCCTTTTAAAGTATATGGTGGGGCACCTGAGTGGCTCTGTCCATTAAGCCCCTGAATCCTGATTTTGGCTCAGGTCATGATCTCAGTTTCATGAGTTCAAGCCCCATGTTGGGCTCTGCACTGGCAGTGCAGAGCCCGCTTGGGATTCTCTTTCCCTCTCCCTCTTCCCTTCCCCTGCTTGCTCTCTGTCTCTCTCAAAATAAATAAATAAAGCATGTGGGACACTGAAGCAAAAATCGGAACATTTTTACCTCTTGTTCTTAACAATGTCTGATTATAAAGCAAAAGACTTAATGGGGGGGTAAGCAAAATACAAAGGTCACAATAAAACTTGGTATTTCTCTGTTTTCAAAGAAAGTATTCACTATCAATTTCAACATGCAATAAAGTAATATGATTTTAAAATATTTCCTTAAAATTCTATGATTTCACCCTAGAAGTTGAGATGAATAAGCAAGTATCAGTGTATCTCCCACAGTGTTTGATTTTCTTGCCTTAGAAAAGAAAAATTATACCAAATATAGAAAAATATATATATATAGGATATATACTAATATGTTTGATTTAAACTGCACAGTGAATTGGAAGTTTGCCCTTTTTAGTAAGATCTCCCATGAAAATGTTCAAATTCTTGAAGCACCGGGGTGGCTCAGTCAATTGAGCATCTGACTCTTGGTTTCAGCTTGGGTGTTGATCTCATGGTTCCTGAGTTCGAGCCCCATACAGGGCTCTGCACAGTGCAGAGCCTGCTTGGGATTCTCTCTCCCTCTGCCCCTCCCCTCTCTCCTCTGTTTGCAGCCTCTCTCTAAAGAGAAAAAAAAATGTTCAAATTGTCAATCTTCTGTCTCCCTAACCAAGGTAAAGAAGTTGAGCTAATCATAGTTCCTTTTCTGTCCCTCCAACTTCAAGTAGGAAATACTCTTGCTCTGATTTAATCACCTAGGGGAAAATCAATAGGAACACAGAAAGCAAACACCCTAAAATAACAGACCTCCAACAGAGGATGGGACTGTATAGCTTCTTGTTGATGGAGGCTGAGACCCAACTCCACTCTTTTTGACTTCTCCCAAGACATTTGAAAAATCAGGGCCCAGCATCAGCCAAGTCATGGTTTTAAAGGGTCATTAATATCACCTCATAGCCAATTGTGAATATACCAAGGGAGAGAAGCTTGGTACAAGGCAGGGGACACATGATGGTGAATGACACTTGTATCTCTACCTTTTTTTTTAAGTTTATTTATTGGGCGGGGGGGTGCGTGCACAGGGGAGGGGCAGAGAGAGGTAGAGAGAGAATCCCAAGCAGGCTCTGCACTGTCAGCACAGAGCTGAACACAGGGCTTGAACTAACAAACCATGACATCGTGACCTAAGCCCAAAAGTGTGGACTTTTGTCCAACACTTAAAACTGACTGAGCCACCCACAAGCCCCTTATGTCTCTACTTCTTTGCACATCACATTATGGCTTCTTTATCTTTTATGTTCATTAGTCTCTTTGATGGTTTCTTTGCCTTGTCTGTTAAGTACCTAGTACTATGAACATGCAAGTCAGTCAAACACAAGACTAGGATGGAAAGGATTTTATTAAAATTTTAATACATGATATTTAGAAGATTTAAAAAAGTAAACAACAAAAACTAAGTTTCTGGCCCACTCCCAACCCTCAGTGGCCCAGGAGATCACTTCCCTAGAGATAACCCTTATTACCAGTTTCTTGCACAAACCAACAGCAACAGTTTCTTAGGCAGCTTTCTAGAAATTGTCAAAATGTGAATACACATCATGCTTCAACATATTTATTGTAACCATTTTTGTTTTCAGTTAATACAGAGATAATTTCACATCAGTACATAAAAAGTTGAGTTTTGCTTTGTGATTCTGAAAATCAGTTTAAGTTAAGTTGGTTCTGTCCACTGATTTGGTAGGTCAGATATATTTTTTCCTAATACCTTTGTTATGCCTCCAGGTTTATACAGACTTCCAACCACAAACAAGGAAGTCATTGATGTATCTCTACTCCTACTTTCCTTCATTCCTCTCTTCCATCTCCAATTTTAGCTATAATATTTCTTCCTTAGAATTTATATTTATGCCTTCAAATATATAAGTATTTCCTATTACCTGATTTCATTTTTGCACCATATGGATTTTGTAGATGATATACTCATAGTACAAACGCTATATTCTGTAAACTGGCAGCTGGATCCAAAAGTTTGGTCAGGCTCCTGCTCCATGACTGTAAGTGATGTTGTGTTTATAAAGAGGCACATAACTTTAGTTGCCATCTTTTTTGGTGGTGTTAGTAGCCATTCCTGGTCAATTCCTAGATCCACTATTTTACTAAGAAAAATTATATAGTGAAATTCTGTCAACTCTTTTTTGTTATTTAGGTGGAACATTTTAGAGACATATGCTCCGCTCATCTGCTGCTTGGTTACCCAGTCATACCAGATTATTTAGCAAAGCCAGGATAAGTGATTGGCTCTATTATTTTTCTAGAAAATAAATTGGTTCTCTATCTTCCTCCAAGATAACCAGTTAGTTTTTAATATCAGAGGAACTCAAAGAATTAAACATATTTGATGGGCTTCAAACCACTGCAAATATTATCCTTATTGAAACCTGAAATAATTCTTCAAGTGGACTCCTAAGCCATCCTGATGTGAACCTAGTCTTTAAAAAACTTCCTTGCTAGTCTGGAATGATAAGACATTACAGATTCTGCTTATGCAACTAGACTATACATACAATAAATATTATTCCATAATTAATCCCACATATTCCATAATTATTAAATTCTATGCACTACACAACAGTCTCAAACTGAATAGTACTAACATTACTACCATCAATATGATTAATAAAAGCAATTAAACTTTTTTGCTTATGCTGACCCCTTCTCGACCATTTTGTGTAACTGTTTTTCACCTACACTGTCAGAATATAGTCATTATATACTGTATTATATCCTTTCTAACCCTCATGTGGTCTTAGTTTTATAAGTAACACAGAATATTAGTTCTTTTGTTGGTATCACTCAACAATTCTGGTTACCTGAAGTTCATTCTCCAGTAGACTCCTTGAGAAGGACTCATTAGAACAACAGATCTTGAATTCTCACATAGTGATAATAGCTTCTCTGGCCCTCTACAGTTCAAGGTCAATTTTGCTAGCTATAAAGTCCTTGACCTACATTTTCTTTCTTTGAGTAAAGGAAATATGTTACTCCCTTTTCTTCTAGTATAAAGCACTGCCTATACCTATAAAATACCTATAACTTAAATTCTGTCTTCCTTTTAAGTCACTTGCTCTTTTGTTTAGATGCCCAAAGGGCTGTTCTTTAAGTCCAATAATCCTGGTGTGGGTCATTCTGGTCAACATTCTCAGATATGTCATGTGTTCTTTCAATATATAGCTTCAAATCTTCCATTTCAGTAAACTTCACTCAAATTACAGTTTTCAGCATGTGTTCTGTTCCATCCTTTGGTTTTATTATTTATATATTGGCTCTTCTTTACATGTTTTCAAAATCTGTTACTTTCTCTTAAATATTTTTCTTTGTTCTTTTTTTTCCCTAGCATTTTTCTTATGAAAATTTTCAAACACAACTAAAGACGAAAGAGTTAGACAGTGAACATCTACCACCTAGATGATGTAATTATTAGTATTCCACTAAATTTGCTTTATCATCTATCCATCCATCCACCTACCAATCCATCTTATCTCTTTTACACATTTCAAAGTAACCTGCAAACATCAATACCCTTCACCCCAAAATAAGTTAGCATGTACATAATTAGCTGAGTTCAAGATCTGTTTATTTTTTAAGGTAAAAATTTACATACAGTGAAATGTTTAAAAGTTAAGCTTACAATTAAATTAGCTTTGAAAAAGTGAAACAGTGCTCAAGATCTAGAACATTTCCATCAGCCCAGTAAGTTCTCCCTTCCCCAGAAACAAACAACATTTTCACTGCAGAATAACTGTGGCTATTCTAGCACTTCAAATGGAACACATCCTATAGAACTCTTGTGTGAGATTTCATTCAACAGCAAGTGTTTCTCAGATTCATCCATGTTGGTTCATGTGTCAGTAGTTTAACTTTTTAAAAAATTTTTAATGTTTACTTTTGAGAGACAAAACACAAGAGGGGGAGGGACAGTGAGAGAGGGAGATACAAAATCTGAAGCAAGAGTAGCTTACCTCTTAATGCTGAATAAGTATTTCATTATAAGAATATATCATAATATCTTTATTCAGTATCCCATTGATGAGTAGTAGTGTTTCCAATTTGGGCTATTAAGTACACAGCTGTTATATTATATACAAGTCTTTGGGGGAGGGGGGAGGCACAGGCTTTGATTTCTCTTGGGTAAACATCTAAGAGTATAGTTCCAGGTCAACATTTCCAAAGGAAATTGGAACATTTTCCAAAGTAATTGTACTGTTTTATACTTGTACCAAAAATGTATGAGAATTTACCATCATTTGTGCTTTGTGCTATTAATCACTCACATATCTGCATCTGTAAAGTGTTCAAATCTTTTTGCAATTCAATGGAGTTGTCTGGCTTTCTGTAATGGAGCTATAGAAGGCTCTTTATGTATTCTAGATTGAAGGTTGTTTTTTTTTTGATGTATGATTTTAAGCATTTATTCCCAGTCTGTAGTCTGTACCTTCTAATTTTTAAATAAACTCTCCTAAAGAGAGTTTTAATAAACGCTCATTATCAATTTTCCTTTAAACAATTATTGTTATGTCCTAAGAAAGAAACTCTATCCCCAAATTGTGATTATCTATTTTCTTCTAGATGTTTTAACTTTTTCATTTGGGTCTATGCTGTATCACAAATTAATTTTTGTACATGGTATGAAGTAGGGGTTGAGGTTTATTTTTTTTCCTTTACGGATATTCAGATGTTCCAGAATCATTTGCTGAGCAGACTTCCCTATCTGCATTTAATTCCTTTGACACCTCTGTCAAAAATCACTTGAGTGCATGTGAGTAGATCTCTTCAAGTATACTCATATATAACAAATCCGTGGGTTTTTCAAGATTTACACATAGCCTGCAGGAATTATGACAGGGAATGTAATGAATCTAGCAATAACAATAGTGAGACTTCTCAGTAACAAACGCATTACAGCTATTTAAATTCTTCTTTGTAGTAGAGGCTAAAGTTTGGGATTGTGATGCCTCCCACTTCGGTTTTCTTTCAATATTCCTTTGGCTATTCCGGGTCTTTTGTGGTTCCATACATATTTTAGGATTGTTTGTTCTAGCTTTGAGAAGAATGCCGGTGCAATTTTGATTGGGATTGCATTGAACGTGTAGATTGCTGGGTAGTATTGACATTTTAACAGTATTTATTCGTCCAATCCGTGAGCATGGAATGTTTTTCCATTTCTTTGTGTCTTCTTCAATTTCCTCCATAAGTTTTCTATAGTTTTCAGCATACAGATCTTTTACATCTTTGGTTAGGTAATCAACAGAATGCAAGAACATATTTGCAAATGACATATCAGATAAAGGGTTAGCATCCAAAATCTATAAAGAACTTACCAAACTCAACACCCAAAAAACCAAATAATCCAGTGAAGAAATAGGCAGAAGACATGAATAGACACTTTTCCAAAGAAGACATCAAGATGGCCAACAGACACATGAAAAGATGTTCAATGGCACTCATCATCAGGGAAATACAAATCAAAACCACACTGAGATACCATCTCACACTGATCGAGTGGCTAAAACTAATGATAACTCAGGAAACAACAGATGCTGGCAAGGATGTAGAGATATGGGCATGCTCTTGCACTGTTGGTGGGAATACAAACTGGTGCAGCTGCTCTGGAAAAGAGTGTGGAGGTTCCTCAAAAAAATTAAAAATAGAATTACCCTACGACCCAACAATAGCACTACTAGGAATTTACCCAAGGCATACAGGAGTGCTGTTGCATAGGAGCACATGTAACCCAATGTTTATAGCAGCACTTTCAATAGCCAAATTATGGAAGGAGACTAAATGTCCATCAACTGATGAGTGGATAAAGAAGATGTGGTTTATCTATACAATGGAATACTATTTGGCAATGACAAAGAATGAAATCATGCCATTTGCAGCAACGTGGATAGAACTGGAGGGTATTATGTTAAGTGAAATAAGTCAGTCAAAGAAGATAGATATCATATGTTTTCACTCACATGTGGAACTTGAGAAACTTAACAGAAGACCATGGGGGAAGGAAAGGGGAAAAAATAGTTACAAACAGAGAGGGAGGGAGGCAAATCCTAAGAGACTCTTAAATACAGAGAAAGAACTGAGGGCTGATGGTGGTGTGGGGCAGAAGAGAGGGGAAAATGGGTGATGGGCATTGAGCAGGGCACTTGTTGGGATGAGCACTGGGTGTTGTATGTAAGCGATGAACCATGGCAATCTACCCCCAAAACGAAGAATACACTGTACAAACTGTATGTTAGCCAATTTGACAATAAAGTATATTTTAAAAATTTTTAAATAAAAATAAATTCTTTTAACATTTTTCTTAGCAACGTTTAGTAGTTTTCAGTGTAGAGGTCTATGTTTCTTAATCTTATTTTCAAGTAATTTAAGTTGATGCTATTGTAAATAGGAATTTCTAAATTTCATTTTCCAATTGTTTTCTGCTTTTATGGGGAAATGTAACAGATTTTTTTAATTTTAAACTTTGTATCTTTGGTCTCAGTAAATTCACTTATTAGTTCTAGTAGATTTTTCTTGGGTTCCTGGATATAGTCTATATAAACAATCATGTTTTCAGCACGCAAATAAAGACAGTTTTATTTCTCCTCTTCAGGTTCAATTTGTACCTTTTACAGAATTTGTCCATTTCATCTAAGTTGTCAAATGACTGGCACAATTTATAATATTCCCTTATTGTCATTTTAGTATCTGTAGGATACTAAATCTATAATAGCAAAATCTCTCATGAAAGAGATTACTACAATCTGTGTAGTAATTTATTACTATAGAAAATAGATTTACTACAATCTGTGTTTTCTCTTTCTCTCCGTAAGTAGTCAGTGGTTCATCAATTTTGGTGAACTTTTAAAGAATCAACATTTGGCTTTCTTAACTTTTTCTTAATTGCTAATTTATTGATTTCTATCTTTAGCTTTATCATTTCCTTCCTCCTACTTGTTTTGAGCTTACTTTGCCCCCCTTTCTCTAGTCTTCTTAAGGCAAACCCCTAGGTCAATGATGATTTTATACATTTCTCCTTTTCTAATTTAGGCAGTTCAGAGCTATAAATTCCCATGTGAGGACTGCTTTGGTTGCATGATAGGTTCCATTTTCATTATTGTTCAGCTGGAAATATTTTCTAACTTCCCTTGTGATTTCTTCTAATAATTATTTAGAAGAATGCTGCTTAATTTCCAAACTATCTGAAGGGCTAAATAAATTCTTAATTTATTGATCTGTAATTTAATTTCTTAATAAGAGAATATACTCTAAGATTCCAATATTTTGAAATTTGTGAAGAATTCATTCTATCGTGGCAAATGTCCCATGAATACTTGGATAGAATGTGTATTCTGCAATTGCTAAGTCTAGTGTTCTATAAAATAGATCAAAATGGTAGAGAAGGTATTTCAGAATTTCTATGTCCTTATTGTTTTTTTTACTATGCCATCAACTGCTGGAAAAAAAATCTATTTGTGGAATTCATTATTCTGTCCATTTTTGGATCATTTATTTTAAAATAATAGGTAAACACACATTTAACTGTTGCATCTTCCTAAATTGATCTTTTACACTTATGAAAAGGTCCTCTGATAATACACATTGCCTTTAACTCCATTTTATCTGGTTTTCTTAAAAATTTTATTTTTTTAAGTAATCTCTACACCCATCATGGGACTCAAACTCACAACCCTGAGATCAAGGGTTGCACACTCCACCAAGTGAGCCAGCCAGGTGCTCTATGTGATTTTTTTTTTAATCAATTCAGTTCTTTTATGCTTACTGCATGTACCTGTATGTCTTACTCATCTTTTACTTTCAGTCTCTGTCTTTTCATTTACAGTGTGTTTCTTGTGGATGGCAGCTAGTTGTACCTTTTCTTTTCATTCTACCTTATAATTTCATTGATCCTAATATTTAGTCTACTTATTTATGAAATTAATATAATTGGATTTACAGCTACAATTTTTCTATTTAATTTTTCTGATACCATCTGAATTCTGTTCTTTTCAAACTTTGGTCCTTCACTGTCTTTCAAACAAGACAGGTGAACAGTAAGCCCTATCTTCCTCTGGGTTTACAGAGTATTTTTATATAATTCCATTTAAATTTGTCTACTGGTTTTATAGCTGTAACCCTGCATTTTTATGGCTGTTTTATATCGCCTTAATTTTTCAGTACTATCGTAATACCTCATATAAATTATAAAGAATCTTGAAACCTATAGCTCCGTCCACTCCATTCATTATGCTAAAGTTTTCACATGTATTACATCTACAGGTTACAAACCCAATTATAGAATAAGTTTTGCTTTAAGCATCATGTATTTAATTGATGAAAGAAAAGTCACATATACCCTGAGCTCTTCAATTCTTCCTGTAGATTTAAGTGCAATCTAGCATCATTTCACTCATCCTGAAGAAAGTTCTTCAGAATTTCTTATAGGACAAGATTGCTTATTATTAATTTTCAATTTTTGATTATTTGAAAATGTCTTTATTTTACTTTCTTTCTTAAAAGATTTATCACTGGATGGGCATCTGGGTCTCTTGCTCAGTCAGTTAAGCATCTCACTCTTGATTTTGGCTCAGGTCATGATCTTACAGTTGTGAAATCCAGCCCTATGTCAGACTCCACACTGAGGGTGGAGCCTGCTTAAGATTCTTTCTCTCTACCCCTCCCTTGAGTGCTCTCTCTCTCAATAAATTTTTTAAAATTAAAAAAGATATTATCACTAGATATAAAATATTGGCCTAACATTTTTCCTTTGAGCTCTTTAAAGATCTATTCCTACTGTCTTCTAGCTGTTACTGTTTCTAATTGAGCAGTCAGCCATCATTTGTTTCATTGTTCCTCTATGTGCATTTCTTAGGCTGCTTTCAGGATTTTCTTTGAAAATCATTTTTCTCTGGCTTCTTTCAGAACTTTATTACCTCTGGTTTTCTGCAGGTGGACTAGGATGTGCCTGTGTAAGGTTTTCTTTGTATTCACCATGTGGAATTATCTAGGCTTCTTAAATCTGTAAACTTCAATAAAATCTGGAGTATTTCCAGGCATATTTTCAAATATTTTTCTCTTTCATTCTCTTGTCACCAATTACACATATGTTACACCACTTGATATTGTTCCAGTAGTCTCTAGGACTCTTTTTTTTTTTAATCTTTACTTTCTCTGTCCTTCAGATTGAATTATTTCTATTGATCTGTCTTGAAGTTCACTGATGGTTTCTTCTGCCATTTCGAATTTAAGATACTGCAGTGAATTTTTTCTAAAATTTTTCCTAAAATTGATATTTCCAATTTTAGAATTTTTCTCCATTAAGATATGTTGTCTGTTCATTCAATATGAACATATATAATTTTAAAAATAGGTAAAAATGTTAGATATCATATTAGTGTACCAGGGATGCTATAACAAAATGCCACAGAATGGGGGGCTTAAACAACAGACATTTATATTTTCTGGGAAGTGCAAGATCAAAGCATCAGCAAGTGTGGTTTCCCCTGAGGCCTCTCCTTGGCTTGCTGACTGCTGCTTTTTCACGGCGCCCTCTTATGGACTTTACTCTGTGCTCATGCACTCCTGGTATCTCTTCCTCTTCGTAAAAGGACACCAGTCTGATTGGATTAGAGCCTCACCTTATGACTTCATTTAACTTTATTTTCTTATTTTAAAAAAAGTTTTTTAAGTTTTCATCAATATTTAATTGTGTAGAAGACAGTGCATGGTTACATGGGAAAATTCAAAAAGATTGTTTTTATCAACTGATTACACATATAAATTTCAGTAAGTTGTTAATTTATACTCCATTTCATAACTATTCAACTTAAAAACATCTTGTAAAGAATACTCAAGATGGTGAAAAATATTACCAATAAATATAACACACTTAAAAATTTTTGGTTTTTTTGTCTTATTGAATGAAGCCACTATAAAATAATTTGCAATTCATATTAGCATTAGCTTCAAAACCTTCCATTCAGCTTTTGTTTTGTCATTACCAAAGGTTTTTGTGTTTTTCAACTAGAAGAATCTTTGAAAAAGTTTAGTGGAGTAATCATAAAATAACTTTGATGTATTAAAATACATTGAAATTCTCCACTAGGAATTCACTCTTACAGGGTAAATAAAATCACTTAATATTCATATCAATGGCAATAAAGTATTTTTTTTAATTTACGTCTAAGTTAGTTACAATATAGTGCAATAATGATTTCAGGAGTAGAATACAGTGATTCATCCCCGACATATA
Source organism: Crocuta crocuta (assembly GCF_008692635.1). Classification (NCBI taxonomy): domain Eukaryota; kingdom Metazoa; phylum Chordata; class Mammalia; order Carnivora; family Hyaenidae; genus Crocuta; species Crocuta crocuta. The sequence goes on from NW_027529934.1 coordinate 12,602,105, forward strand.
ACGCCCAGTGCTCACCCCAGTAAAGTGTCTTCCTTAATGCTCCTTGTCCATTTAGCCCATCCCACCACCCATAACCCCTCCAGCAACCCTCAGTTTGTTCTTTATATTTAAGAGTGTCTTGTCCCCCTCCTGGTTTTTATATTATTTTTGCTTCCCTTCCCTTATGTTCATCTGTTTTGTATCTTAAATTCCACATAAGAATGAAATCCTATGATACTGGTCTTTCTCTAATTTTGCTTAGCATAATACACTATAGTTCCATCCACATTGTGGCAAATGGCAAGACTTCATTGTTTTTTATTGCTGAGTAATACTCCGTGTGTGTGTGTGTGTGTGTGTGTGTGCATGCGTGCGCACTCACGCACGCGTGCACGAGTATCATCTTTACCATTCATCTCTCAATACACATTTGGGCTCTTTCCATACTTTGGCCATTGTCAATAGCACTGCTATAAACATTGGGGTGCATGTGTCCCTTCAAAACAGCACACTGGTATCCTTTGTATAAATGCCTGGTAGTGCAATGGCTGGGTCATAGAGTAGTTCTATTTATAATTTTTTGAGGAACCTCCATACCGTTTTCCAGAGTGGCTACACCAGTTTGCATTCCCACCAAGAGTGCAAAAGGGTTCCTCTTTCTCTGCAACCTTGCCGAAATCTGTTGCTGCCTGAGTTGCAGAATTTTAGCCATTCTGACTGGTGTGACGTGGTATCTCAGTGTGGTTTTGATTTATATTTTCCTGATGATGAGTGACTTTGAGCATCATTTCATGTGTCTGTTGGTCATCTGGATGTCTTCTTTGGAAAAGTGTCTATTCATGTCTTTTGCCCATTTCTCCACTGGATTATTTGTTTTTGGGTACTGAGTTTGAGAACTTCTTTACAGATTTTGGACACTAACCCTTTATCTGGTATGTCACTTGGCAAAATATTTAGTTTTGCTGATTGTTTCCTTCACAGTGCAGAAGCTTTTTATCTTGATGAGTTCCCCAATAGTTCATTCTTGCTTTTATTTCCCTTGCCTCTGAAGACATGTTGCTGCAGCCAAGGTCACAAAGTTTTTTGCCTGATTTCTTCTCTAGGATTTTGATGGCTTCCTTCCTTACATTTAGGTCTTTCATCCATTTCAAGGTTATTTTTGTGTATGGTGTAAGGAAATGGTCCAAGTTCATTTTTTTGCATGTCACTGTCCAGTTTTCCCAATACCATTTGCTAAAGAGACTGTCTTTATTCCATTGGATATTCCTTCCTGTGTCAAAGATTCATTGGCCATATAGTTGTGGGTCCATTTCTGGGTTCTCTATTCTGTTCGATTGATCTAAGTGTCTGTTTTTGTGCCAGTACCATACGGTCTTGATGATTAGAGCTTTGTAATACATCCTGAAGTCCAGAATTGTGATGCCTACAGTTTTGGTTTTCTTTTTCAAGACTGCTTTAGCTATGCAGGGTCTTTTCTGGTTCCATACAAATTTTAGGACTGTTTGTTCTGGCTCTGGGAAGAATGCTGGTATTATTTTGATAGGGACTGCATTGAATATGTAGATTGCTTTAACAATATTTGTTCTTCTAATCCATGAGCATGGAATATTTTTCTATTTTTTTGTGTGTGTGTCTTCTATTTATTTCATAAGCCTTCTATAGTTTTCAGTAAATAGACTTTTCATCTCTTTGGTTAGGTTTATTCCTAGGTATTTTATGGGTTTTGGTGCAACTGTAAATGGGATGGATTCCTTGATTTCTCTTTCTGCTGCTTCATTATTGGTGTATAGAAATGCAACCAATTTCTGTGCATTGATTTTACATCCTATGACTTTGCCGAATTCATGGATTCAGTTCTAGCAATTTTTTACTGGAATCTTTTGAGTTTTCCATATAGAGTATCATGTCAGCTGCGAAGAATGAAAAGTTTTATTAGACTTCTTCCATGATTTGGATGCCTTTTATTTCTTTGTATTGTCTGATTGCTGAGGCTAGGACTTCCAGTACTATGTTGAATAACAGTGGCGAGAGTGGACATCACTGTTGTGTTCCCGACCTTTGCGGGGAAAGCTCTAAGGTTTTCCCCACTGAGGATGATATTAGCAGTGGGTCTTTCATACATGGCTCTGATGATTTCGAGGTATGATCTTTCTATCCCTACTTTCTTGAGAGTTTTTATCAAGAAAGGATGCTATATTTTGTCAAATACTTTCTCCACATCTATTGAGAGGATCTTGAGGTTCTTATTCTTTTTTATTAATGTGATGTATCACATTGATTGACTGCCAGATACTGAACCAGCCCTGCAACCAAGGTATAAATCCCATATGACTGTGGTGAATAATTCTTTAATGTATTGTTGGATCTGGTTGGCTAGTATCCTGTTGAGAATTTTTGCATCCATGTTCATCAGGGAAATTGGTCTGTAGTTCTTTTTAGTGGGATCTTTGTCTGGTTTTGGAATCAAGGTAATGTTGGCAACATGTATTTCTTTATGACCTTTAATGTGACTATAAAAGTTCCTTTAAAATGCTTTTTCTTACTTCAACATCTGCATTACCAGTGTTTCCACTGATTACGTTTTCTCTTCACCAAGGATCACATTTCTTGTTTCTTAATATATTTAGTAATTTGGTTTGTATCCTGAACATCATGAGTGATATAAAGACTTGGGAATCATTAATATTCCTTTTAAGACTACTGCTTTTTGCTTTGTTTTAGCAGGGAATTACTTTGGCTGACCTTAAACTCAAAGTTTGCCTCTTTGTAATAGTCAACAGCTGAAATATATTCAACTCTTTTAGCCTTAGTAGGCTGCTCTGAGTCTACCCAACTATGTGCAGTTGAACTGAGGCTAGAGATTTGGGCAGAATTTATGTGCAGAATTTGGTGCACCTTCTCAGGAGCTCTCTCCATCCTAAACATTTTCATTTATACATAAACACTATCCTTTGGTTCCTCAAGCCAGTAAAAACTTCTGATTTTTTGTCCAAATTCCAAACACTGGATGAGGACCACCATCAGGCCAAAATCTAGGCAAACAAAAGGTGCCAAAACAAAAACAGGGTGGGAACCTTCCCTCTTCCAGATGCAGACTCCTGTCCAGTTTCTGCCTACTTTTAGTGTATGTGCTGCCAAAGCGAGCACTTCTGCCTACTTTTCGATATGAATCTAGTAACTTCAGATAGTGGTTTTCTATACTATGTCCACAATTTATAATACCTTCAAGATTGTTTCAATATAGGCTACTCAGACATAATATTGTCTTATATATTTGCATACCTGAGTTTCTCACTAGATTTCAAAACCTTTACAGACTTTTTTATGCCTGGATGCCCAGTGCTTCCTTCATTTCCTTTCAATTTGCAAAAAAATGTTTAATGTTTTTTTAAAATTTATTTCTGAGAGAGATAGCGTGAGCAGGACAGGGTCAGAGAGAGAGGGAGATACAGAATCTGAAGCAGGCTCCAGGCTCTGAGCTAGCTGTCAGCACAGAGCCCAATGCAGGGCTCGAACCCACAAACCGTGAGATCATGACCTGAGCTGAAGTTGGACGTTTAACTGGCTGAGCCAGCCAGGTGCCCCTCCTTTCGATTTTTAAAATGTTCCTCACAGTTACTTGTTTTTCTGAGAGCGTTATCTGTTGTACTCTTTGCTCCTGCCATCTTTGCAGTTTAGTCTTCATTTTGTAAATGCCTTTTTCTTTCATTTCTCATTCTTTCCACTCTATTATCACCTTATTTCCAAATTCATGTATTTTGGATTTATGTTTTGTATCATGTTTTATATTACTTTCTTAATGTGTCTTTTTGAAAAAGAAGATTCCGTTTTTATCTGTACTAGGGGCGTGTGTTTCTGACATGCTTGCACTACCTATAAATATACTCTTCTTCTCCTTATTCTTTTTCTTAACACAATAAAGAGGTTTGACCCTGATCCTTTTCTGTTGAGTATTTTATGTGAAATTCATTCCCCTAATCTGTAGAACATCACTCTAGAGGGCTTTTCTGCTACACAGAGTTCTTTTTTCTACTATTTTCATATACTGTTAAAAAACATAGCACTGTACTACAACCATTGTAGATGTTCCTCAAAAAATTAAAAATAGAAATACCAGATGATTCAATAATCCCACTATTGGGTAATTTATCCAAAGAAAATGAAAACACTAATTTATGCACCCCTATATTTATTGCAGCATTATTTACAATATCCAAGATATGGAAGCAACTAAGAGTCCATCAGTAGATGAATGGATAAGGAAGATGTGGTACACACACACACACATATACACAGAGAGGACTATTATACAACCATAACAAAGGATGGGATCTTGCCACTTGCAACAACATGGATGGATCTAGAGGATATTATGTTAAGTGAAATAAACCATACTTCGAAACAAATACCATATAATTTCACTCATGTGAATCTAAAAAAAATGAACAAACAAAAAAGCAGAATCAGACTTGTAAACACAGAGAACAAACTAATGGCTTCCAGAAGGCAAGGGATGGGGAGGAGAGGACAAAAAGGTAAAGGGAAGTGGGAGATATAGGCTTCCAGTTATGGAATGAATAAATCACGGGGATAAAGGCACAGCACAAGAAATACAGTCAGTGATATTCTAGTAGTGTACTATGATGTCAGACAGCAGCTACACTTTGAGTAAACACAGCATTATATTTAAACTTATCAAGTTGCTATGCAGTACACCTGAAACTAATGCAACATTGTCAACTACATTCAAATTTAAAAATTAACAGAAATATACATATAGTAGGTTGTTTTTGAAGTGTCCTGGCTCTTTTCCCTGAATCCTGCTTACATCTGGACCATTCTTTTTCTATAGTCCCATCCTGCTCAATTTCTCCCTCATTTCTGGTTTGATCTGGAAAGGCACTTTGGCCTGTCCATTTCAAGAATTCACAGGGAGCTATAATGTTCCAGCCTAATTCAAGCTTTACCATGAAACACTCTCTGCTTTTAGATATATGTGCTTTGCAATCTCTGCTATTAGATACATCAAAATATTATCCAGTCTCAGCTGCTGTTTTCAAAATGGCATGCTGTACTAGTAAGTGAATATCTGATGGTTATTTCATACTTTTTTCTTCCTAGATCCATCAGACTTTGGCTCCTCTGCTTCCCTGTTTTCTCCTGACACAGAGATTGGTATCATGAAGACCTGTGGCTGCTGGTAATTACTCCCCACACAATTGTTCTTGGAAAATATATTACCCAATTTTGTTGTTAAGTATCATCAGTGGAGTTCTGGTTTTGCTATCTCGTTTTCTTGCTTTATGTGGAGCCTCAGGAAAAGCCAAGAACTATGCTCCCACTGCATTACAGTCCCTTCAATTAGCAATTAAACAAGGGATCTTGAACAAATGACAGACTACTCACCAGGTATTTCAAGAGGGCAAAACATAAAAGTAGCTTTTATATCCAACAATAAAAGTTAAGCAAGTGTTTCTATAAGTTAGAACAAAAGTTAAATTAAATCTATACTTAGTATATACTTCTAATCCTGCAGTTGAATTTCTGCCTAACTCTGTTTACTAAGAAGAGCGAAGAGCTCTGCTGTAACATTAAAAGGTTTAATTTCTCCAAGATTGCTGACTTGTAACCTTCATACCCTGAACTTTACAAGCTACATTTGTAGCATAAAACTATTCACTTTGAGTTATGAATCTGGCATAGGAGATTGATTTTATCCATAAGTTTTGTGATAAGTCATATTCTATTACACACTTTATTCTGGAAGTTCATTATTAGATAAGTTAATTTTCTGGTTAATCAAAAAACATCAAGACCCCCTGGTTTAAGTTCATTTGAAATAAACTGTGTGACTCTAAAAGATTCATTTTTTTTAAACAGTGTGAACTTAAGTTTTCTCCATAACTATCCAAGGCATGATGTGTATCTTCACAATCTTTCTTTTTTTCCTAAGAGTTAATATTTATTGAGCAATGGCAGGCATGTTCTAAGTATTTAAATTTTAAGTCATTAAAACTTAAACATAAAACTCTCTAAGTAAATAATGTTATCCTGATTTTACATATCACTTATAAACTAGCATGGGGGCGCCTGGATGGCTCAGTCCGGTGAAGCCTCTGACTTTACCTCAGGTCATAATCTCGTGGTCTGTGAGGTCAAGTCCCGTGTCAGGCTCTGTGCAGACAGCTCAGAGCCTGGCGCCTGCTTCAGATTCTGTATCTCCCTCTCTCTCTGGCCCTCCCCCAATCATGCTCTGCCTCTCTTGGCCTCTCAAAAATAAACATTAAAAAAATTTTTTAACTACCACCTAAAGGTTAATGTATCCTAATTACTATGCTATAGTGTATTATAGTATCTGTGTTTGTATCTACAAACATATGACAGTATTCACGGCACAGTAGTTAAGGTTTAGGATCCTGAAGCCAGGATGCCAGAGGTTCAAATCCTGATCTACCTGTTACTGGCTACCTGACCCTTAGGCGAGTTACTTCCCTGTGCCTCAGTCTGTTGTGGAAGTCAAATGAATTATGTTATGAAAGGCAGTGAGAATGCAGCCTGGCACAGAGCAAACGTATACAAGTCTTAGCATTTTTAAAAATTGCATTTAAGGTAATATCTGAATTATCACTCTAAAACTTGATTTTTTTCACTCAACAGATGGCTCCAAAAATGACCTGCAATGCACAACAAACCTAGTTCATTTTATCTACTGTGGATTATTCCAGTGCATCAATGTCCACTTCAATTTATTTCTCCATCTTCCTACTGACAGTCATTTAATCTGTTTCCAGCTTTTACTCTGCTGCCTTGTGCACGTCTTACCTACTATGCCTGTGCACACATGCAGCAGTTTCTCTAGTGTGTCCATCGGAAGTGGAAAGGCTGGAGCCCTGGGGGTGCAAAACTTCAACTTTACTTGATGCTGACAAAATGCTCTCCAAAGGGGCTCTGTCCCACAAGCAGTGGGGGTCATATTCGTTTTTTCCACATCCTCACTAACTTTTGGTCTTGTCAGACCTTTAAAATAAATTATTTTCCTAGTAATATTATAATTTTAAGTGGTAAAGATATCCTTTCTACATATAATGAAGTACTTACAAAAGGACCATATTCATAACTATTTTAGTTAAGAAAAGGATACCAAAATGCAAAACAAAATATTTAAGTCCTAGAGCACAGACTTGGAGGATCCCAGGAGTGGCAACAAAATTTCTATCCATCACAAGAAGCATAAGCCATCTTAAAAAAAAAAGAACTAGGATTGATGAAAAATACTCACCTCAAACTCTCTAAGCAGTTTAGAAATAAGCAAACCCTCTGGAAATTTGGATACAACCTAACAGAAAATAAAATACAATACAAATAGACACCATTAGGATGCTGCTGACAAAATATTAAATAAAACAGTATAAATAAATAGTAACAAAGGTAAAATAATTATGGCATGAATGAATTAAAAGTCACAATGTTTTAGACCAGTTTCCAGTTTTATAAAAGGTTCTAACCAAGCGAAGGCAGTGACTGTCAATGTTACCGGAGACGAGAAGTCATCCTTGCACAATACTGCAATGCCACAGCTCTCCAGAAATCCCCAAAATTCTCTAGCAAACATATTTAGCTTTAGCTCACATAAAATAAATACCCTATAGCATAATTTCAAGCATTTTAAATGGAAGGAAAAAATGGACACTATAGAAAACTTGGAAAAATACAGTTAAGAAAAAACTATCTATAGTCATTGTTGCCCATATGCACATAAAAAAATCTACATTTAATATAAAAATAAGGTCATTATTTCCATAACAAGGTTTTATTATCATACCATCAGCATCTTTCCATGTCAGTAAACAGAGATCAACATATTTATTGGTTTATAGTATTTTCTAATATATATAATATATATTCACTATATTTCAATTTATTTACTAGATCCTCTCTTTATGGCTATGTCCTGTTTGTTTTATCATCACAAATCTTAATAATCATTCTCATATTTGCATCTTTCACACTTGTCCAATTTTTATGAAAAATTCCTAAAAGCAGACTTACTCTATCCCAATGAAGTATAAAAAGATTTCTTTTCCCAGATTTTTCCAAATATTACATATTTAATTAAAAAGTCTAAATCAACCTTCAGAAAAATATAAAAATGACTCCAAGATGCTGTGACCCAGAGATAGTTGCTGCTGGTTTTCGGAGATCATCCTTTCAGAAACCTTTACATACACACACATTACACATGATTTTAAAGGAAAGGACAACACTAAACATGCCATTCTATAAAACCTGTTTTTAAAGTCCAACACTATGTCGAGGAAATACTTCCATGTAAATTAATTGAGATATACATAAACATTTTTATGAGCCACACGATGTCGTCTAACTTGGGTAGTTAATTTAACCAGTGAATGCTTTACCAGTGAATGCTTAATTTTTCTATTTTTTGTTACCATAAAAAATATTCAACATCCTTAAATAATCATTGGACACATGGTCAAATGACCAAACAAAAAAACCAGGGTTTAAACGCACTATGGTTTTTGTACTTCTCCCAGTAAAATCATGATATGTGAAATGGAATGACTTAAAAAGCAGTAAGAGTTGTAATGGCACTCTGATCGTTCAAATAAGAATAGCTCCTGCCCAAATTTCAAGTGTACATAGTCTTTAGTTTGATACATTACAGCCACAGAGCTTTCACAAGTTAACAACGAAAAAGAGCAAATTAAGCCAAAGACATGAACAAGCAATTCACTTAAGAAATATAAATGGCTACTAAGCATATGAAAAGATGCTCAATGTAAAAAATCAAGAGGTATGAATTACAACAACATAACTGGATAGTAACATTTCACAGTCACTTGGAGTATAAATGGGTTCAAACCTTTTAGGCGGCAATTAAGTATTAATGATCTAAACTAAATCATTCAATACCTTTGACAAGTCTACTTCTAGATACATGTCTGAGGACATTAACTGTAGCATTTTTTAATAGCCAAGGCTACAATAAGCCAAGTTAATTAACTGCATGTCTAATAAATCAAAGACACTAAGTACACATTGACAGAGTAAAATGCCATGTAACATTTAGAATACTTGACACATATATATATAAAACTGATACTGGGAATATCTCGAACTGTTTGCTAACAATAATTTATTGGAGTAAGGGGAAGAACAAAAGGAAGAAAGCATTTCTGGAACTTCAATTCTCTAAATAATTTTTAAAATATTAAAAATTTTTAGGAGTGTGTAATTTTTTTTCTGATCTTAAAAGAACAGCCATTCCATTTGCAGTATATTTGAAAAGATCAGGTGTAAGTGTAAAACTAATAAATACTTGCAGGCAAATTAAATTTAACCATAAATGAGATCTAGATATACAATCGGGGTGCCTGGGTGGCTCAGTTTGTTAAGTGCCAACTTTTCGGCTCAGGTCCTGGTCTCGCTTTGTGAGTGTGAGTCCCATGTCTGTCTCTGTGCTGACAGCTCAGAGCATGGAGCCTGCTGTGGATTCTGTGTCTCCCTCTCTCTCTGCCCCTCCCCGTTCACACTCTCTCTTTCAAAAACAAACATTAAAAATTTTAAAAATGAAATTATATAAATAAATGCACAATCAATCATTCCTATTCATTTCCCAGAAACAGAAAATACTTACAAATTTTATCTTATGTTTTAGTTCTGGATTGATAGTCCCTCCAGGTCCAATTTGTGCAATAACGGATTTGAATGTGTTCTCCAACTATGAAGAAAGGAAAAAAAGTTCAGGTTATAATCCAAAAAGATCAAAGATAAATATGAACAATATGTAAATGGAAATAACTACCACAGGAAATGTGATTCAATCAAATGAGTAAAATATTGTTCTTAAGAGGCACTGTAACATTTCATACCATATAAAACTAAACACTCTGAATCTATAAAACTAAACACTGTGAATTTTTAACATTCTCATTAGCAATTAGATTCTAGAGTATTCAATTTTTCAATCTCCTACTCATACCCAGAAAGGATTCTTGTTACTAATTTTCATTTATAAAAATTCAGTATTTACTAAATATATGCTTAGTGAACGTCAAATGCAAGGAAGAAACTGGATGGTGGAAGGTCCCTGGGAGGCAGGAAAGAATGTGACCCGGAGCAGAAAGGAAAAGTTCTTCCGCTGTAGTAGAAACAAACGCAGAAAGAACCAGGAGATACAGGATACAGAATGAGGGGTCAGAAGGTGGAGTTACACTACCTGATGACTTCAGTATTCTCTGTGAGTTGGGAGCAAGGCCCGTTCCTAAGAGTTAGAGGGAAGGGGGAGAAAGTTCAGGCAGCTGAGATAGTAGAAAAATAAAGGCGAGATTCTAAAGGAAACAGGAGAGGCCTAAGTTAAGACAACAGGGGTCTCAGGACTGTAGCTGAGAGAAGCCAGTGGCACAGAGAGGCCCCAGTGGGGTAGAAGATGAAGTACAGGAAGACTGAGGAACGCAAGCTGGAGGCACGGGCAGGCGCCCACAGCCCGGGCCAGGGAGCAGCCACCACAGCGAGGTCTAAAGTGGAGTGAAAGGTCAGGGACTCATGTTTAAAGACAATGAGTGGAAAAAATATTTGTTGGAAAAGACACAAAGAAATTTGTTAGAAAAACTAACAAATTACCTAAAATCCTATCACATAGACACACTCATTATTAATACTTTTTCTTTCTAAACTTTGCATTTTTAAATCTTTCTTCTTACTGACACTTGGCCTGGCATTAGTTACACACTGTGTAACCTTTTAGGTCTCTATTTCCTCATCTGAAAAGTGAACTTCAGTATTTCATAAGGTTGACAGAAAGAGGGGATGGGGCGAGAGGATGAGATTCCTATGATTCTATCACTAGCTTTCACAAAAAGCCTTGGCCCCTTGGGCCTTTTTTATACACCTTCTGAATCAGCCATGAGACAAGCCCCTAAAGCTCTGCCAGTGAACAGTGAAAGTATCTAAAGGTACTGGATTCTTCACACCCCAACACACTCCCTTCATTTGAACATTCAATACAGCAACTTCTTGGGGCGCCTGGGTGGCTTAGTCGGCTAAGCGTCCAACTTTGGCTCAGGTCATGATCTCACAGTTTGTGGGTTCGAGCCCCGTATCGGGCTCTGTGCTGACAGCCAGCAAAGAGCCTGAAGCCTGCTTCGGATTCTGTGTCTCCCTCTCTCTCTGACCCTCCCCTGCTCACGCTGCCTCTCTCTCTCTCTCTCTCAGAAATAAATAAAACACTTAAAATTTTTTTTAAAATACAGCAACTTCTTGTATTATCACTGTGCTAGGTGTTTCAGGGGACAAAAAAAAAAGTCACCTCAGTGCTATTCTTCTCAAGCCACTTAAAATTAAGTAGGGACATGAGATAAATGGACAAACCACTATAAGCTACGGCTGAGTCTGAGCATCACTAGAGAGGTGCAGAGCTGCACAAGGACACATTATCACGTTAAGTTATAAACAGAGGGAAGGCTTCCTTTGTGAAGGGCCGGGGAGAACATCGCAGAGAAGGGCGGTAGAGAAGGCAATAAAGGTATAAGGAACTTCATGAACACAGATAAAAAGAAAAAAATAATAATTTGCCTGAAGGGAATAAGGAAGGAGTGGAAGAGAACAGCAAAAAAAAAAGAAAAAAAGAGGAGGAAGGACTACAGAGTACCTCAGGCGCCACACTAAGGGGTTTACCTGGTTATGTCAACAGACCCTTATGTTGGAGATTTTCAGCAGGGGAGAGACATCATCAGAAGCGCCACCTGGCAGCAGCAGAAAATGACACTGGGAGGAGGGACAACTAACTGGGAAGCCGCGAAAACTCTCAGGGCAGGAGTCTTCACCGGGGTGCTAAGCGAGTCAGAAAGACTAGACTAGAAAGAGAGGGCATGACAAAGGTGGAACGCGAACCCTGGAAACTAGGAAAGAACACCGTGTCGAGGAGGGAACCGTTGAGGGGTGAATAATAAGAGGCCAGGGAATAGCCTCAAAGACCCTAAGTTTTAGGAGGAAAAAGGTCTTGGGAATACAGAGGTAGGTTTTTGCTAGTTTTCAATCAATTCCAAAAGCCTAGAAACTGGGAGGTAAATGACAGGCTGAGGATTACAAATGTCATTTTTCCCTCTGAACCGTGGCTTGTGACAGGCAAATCACAAGCTAGGAACAGTTTCAACATTTTTAAATAGCTGGGGGAGAAAATAATATTTTGTGACACGTGAAAATTATATGAAGTTCAAATTCTAGTATTAAGTAAAGTTTTAATGGCACATGGCCACACTCACTCATTTACACATCATCCCCGTGACTGCTTTTCACACCACCAGGGCAGAGTCCAGTGTTTACAACAGAGACCATTTGGAATTCAAGCCTCAAATATTTACCATGTGGCCCTTGAGAGAAAACAGTCGCCAAGTCTGGGCTTACAATCTCAAAATGATGGGCTCTTAGCTAGGAACAGAATGCTTCTCAAGAAGGAAAAAAACAAAAAACAAAAAACAGGGACACCTGGGTGGCTCGGTTGGTTAAGTGTCCAACGTCAACTCTGATCATGATCTCAGAGTTCGTGAGTTCAAGTCCCGCACTGGGCTCTGTTCTGACAGGTCTGAGCCTGGAGCCTGCTTCGGATTCTGTATCTCCCTCTCTCTCTGGCCCTCATCCACTAATGCTCTGTCTCTGTCTCTCTCTCTCTCTCAAAAATAAACATTAAAAAAAACTTTTTAAAAAAGTAAAAAAGATGGGTTGGTTTGTTTGGGGTTTTTTGCCTCAAGCTAGATCACTAAATTAAGCTGACTTTTTTTTTTTTTTTTAATGTTTTATTTATTTCTAGGGGAGAGAGAGAGAGACAGCGTGAGCAGGGGAGGGTCACAGAGAGAGGGAGTCACAGAATCCGAAATAGGCTCCAGGCTCTGAGCTGGCAGTCAGCACAGAGCCCGACGCGGGGCTCGAACCCACGAACCGCGAGATCATGACCTAAGCGAAAGTCGGACGCTTAACCGACTAAGCCACCCAGGCGCCCCTAAATTAAGCTGACTTTAAACTGAATGGAGTAGAAGAGATCTTTTAAAGCCCAGTTAATCTCGGGGATATCTATAATTGGAGAGTAACAGGATAGAAATAAACATGGTGGGGGAGAGTAAGAAACAAAGGTAATCAGTGACTGACATGAGGAAAGTAATCAAGAAGGAACTCTGATTTCAATAATGCTCCAGTCTCAGATGCCTAAATACCAAACAAAAACAATGAATAATAAATCAAGTGAATAAAACATTATATTATCAGGGCATAAATAATAGATGGAAAGTGATGGGAAAAAAACACCATATTCAGAGAGGAGCCTCTAAGAGCAAAGAGGCAGAGAAGAGCTTTGAATCAAAAAGATGGGCTCCTCAGAAAAAAAGAATAAAGACATGAATAAGTAATTGATAAATATTATTAAGCAATAAAAGCATCACACTCACAAACAGAAATTAGTCAGATATAGTTACCTGCCTATCAGACTGGAAAATTAATTTTATAGTAATGCCCACTTACTCATTCAACACAAAAGCACTGAACACATCCTAGGCGCTGCCCACTGTACTAAAAAGCCCTGGATATACAGGGGTCAATAAACTAGATATGGTCACGGCCCTCCCGGAACTTAAAGGCTGGTGTGGGGAGACAGACATGAAACCATCATAAATACAAGAGCAATTATGAAAAATATCATGAAAAGACTCACAGAGTGTTATGAAGGGATCATACGCCAGAAGGCATTAGGAAAGCGTCGGGAGATCTAACAGACTGGGTTGGTGGCAAGGGAGAGATCATTTATACTGAGTATCATCAAAGGTACAAGGAAAGAAGCACATTCCTCACACCCCTTATTGCAGTGTTACCTGAAACCTGTATGAGGACAACCTAACTACATAAAAACACACGCTGCTTTTGATGCAGTTAACTGTTGCTCTAGAAATTTACCCTGTGGAGTAGCGGAGATATATGCAAATTTGAACAAGATTTTCATCACAAGGTTATTTTTATTTTTTAACTAGGCTCCACACCCAGTGTGGGGCTTAAACTCATGACCCTGAGATTAAGAGTCACACGCTCTACCAACTGAACCTACCAGGTGCCCCCACAAGGTTATTTTTAATAGCAAACACTAGAAAGAGCCTTAATGCCTAACAAAGGTTAAAAATTAAATAAATTATGGTGCATCCTATTCCCATTTAAAATTATGTTGGTAGGGCACCTGGGTGGCTTAGTTGGCTAAAGCTCTGCCTTTGGCTTAAGTCATGATCTCATGGTTCCTAAGTTTGAGCCCCAAGTTGGGTTCTGTGCTGACAGCTTGGAGCCCGGAGCCTGCTTTGAATTGTGTCTCCCTCTTTCTCTGTTCCTCCACTGCTATCTCTGTCTCCCTCTCTCTCCCTCAAAAATAAACATTAAAAATAATTTAATTATGCTGCATTACAATATCTAATAGTGTGGGAAGTTCATAATTCACAGTTATGACTTAAAAAAGCAGGTCACAAACCTGGACCAGAATGATTCTATTTAAAAAAAGAAAAAGTCACTTAGCATAATACTCAATAGCTCTATGCACATCATTGCAAATGGCAAAATTTCATTCTTTTTTCTGGTTGAGTCATATTCCATTGTATGTATATACCACATCTTCCTTATCCATTCCTCAGTCAATGGACATGGGCTGTTTCCATAATTTGGCTATTGTAGATAATGCTACTATAAATATCAGAGTGTATGTGTCCTTTTTGAAATAAGTCAGGGAAAGAAAAATACCATCTGATTTCACTCATGTGTGTCTTGAAGAAACAAAACAAACAAGCAAAAGGGGGAAAAAGAGGCAAATCAAGAAACAAACTCTAAACTACAGTGAACAAGATGATGATTATGGGGTTGGGGGGGGTTCAATAGGGAGGCACTTGTGATGAGCACCAGGCGTTGTATGTGTTTATATTATACACTTTGTTAACTAACTGGAATTTAAATTTAAAAAACAGAAAAAAATCAGCTTTTCTGGATAATAAAAGTACAGGTGATTTTTATTTTCTTCTGTGCCTTCTTGTATTTCAAATCTTCTACAGTCCATCTATATTACTTTTGTAATAAGAAAAATTTTAAAACAGACACCTGGGTGATATTTATAAACAGGAGGGTGGAAGCACTTTGGAAAGATGTATGAAGTTAAAAGAAGAAAGGAACAGAAGCGGGGCGCCTGGGTGGCTTAGTCGGTTAAGCTTCCGACTTTCGCTTAGGTCATGATCTCGCGGTTTGTGGGTTCGAGCCCCACGTTGGGCTCTGTGCTGACTGCCAGCTCAGAGCCTGGAGCCTGTTTCAGTCTGTGTCTCCCTCTCTCTCTGACCCTCCCCTGCTCACGCTGTCTCTCTATCTCTCTCCCCTAGCAATAAATAAAACATTAAAAAAAAAAAAAAGAAAGAAAGAAAGAAAGGAACAGAAGTGACACCATAGAGGAATATACTGCAGCACTTAGGCTATACAGTAAAACACAAATATATTTCTGATAAAGATCACAAAACTGGCACCAACACACAAACGGAAGCAAAGCTTTCAACTGCTTAAACATTTGTTTGCTGGGTACTTCATCTGACTAAATGCAAGGCAGTGTGGAATGTGACTTGCCATACTAAAAATGTCATCCAAACTCACAAGAAAACAGATAGGGAACAGCTACTTTGAGTTGGCTGGAGAACACAACTTCCAGAGAACTGCACCCGTGAACGCCTGGACGGCTCCTGCCGACAGGAACTGTTTAAAACATCCAGGGGCTTATTGAGGATCCTCATACAGGATGGCTGAGCCAGGTCATCAAGGGAGATGAAGTGTCCTTGCTTATATGCAATAGCAAGCACACCACCTAATTCACAAAGAAACTATCAAATAGTTTGGTTGCAAATTACAAGTTAGGTGCAAACTAACATCCAGCCCTGATTTTTAATTCATTTAAGACCAGATCTTTTTATAATTCCAGGTTTACCTACTTTAAACCTCATGCTGAATGTTACAGTGAAGTTTTCTAATGTGTAAGATGGGGGGGTGGAGTGGGGTAGGGCGGGATAGGGCAGGGCAGGGCAGGATGGGGTGCTCTGATGGCTAGAGAACCTAGAAATGTCAGATTCCTGTTCCTCGACCAGTTTTACAAGCAATGACCTATTCACAGAAACGGTAACACTATGGTTGGCTGAGATCTGGGACTACAAGAGGCTTCATTCACTAGGAAATACAGCCACTCCATTCTCACCCACTCACGTTTTTATTCTCCATCCAAACTTCCCCTCAGTCAATACAAAGGAAATTTAACAGAATGTGGTAAAAAGGTCATTCATATCTTGCAAAACAGGTTTTAAACTGTTCTAACCATTTCCTTTGTGAAATAAAGCATTATAATGGACAAAGGGTAGGATACTAGTGACCATGCCTGACTACTCCTCTTGAAGGTGAAAGATGAAAAAACACTAATTCTCATTTTACTAAGGAGAAATTGATTTCTCTTCTTTTTAACATGTTTTTCTTATTACAAAATAATAGGTGTTCACTGTGGAAAAACATGAAATACAGATGATCAAAAAGAAGTAAATTCATAATTTAAATTTGTTATAGATCTGTTCTTTTCCTATGCTCATAAATACATGTGGAGTTTTGAGCAGGAACACATACCAAACTGATCTAAAATTTTGAAGAAATGAGTATAGCCCGCTAGCAAATTAAAATACATAGTTCAGGATTTAGAGCCAACTCTTTGGAACAAAACTTTACCCAGAAGTGAAATGTCATTATTAGACTGCATCTATGAGGAATTTTTGGAGCTGCAAACAGAGAATGAAACTCAAAGGAAAAGAGATATAGAAGAAGTGTATATACATCTCTCTCACTCCTCTCCCTGGAACCATGCCCGCAGCAAAGACTCTGTTTGCATTTGTTATTCCCTGGTTCTGACGGCTAAAGGCAGAGTCTTCCCACCCAATTCTAGTCTCCAAAAAACATGCTATCATTCTTTAGTATTTTTTCTGGAATTTTTAATCAGTACAATAAATTTGGAAAATGGAAATAACTTCAAACATTGGAAAAAACAAAACAAACAATCAAATTTTAAAATGGGCAGAGGATCTGAATAGACATTTTTTCAAGGAAGACATACAGACCACAAACAAGTATATGAAAAGGTGCTCCACATCACTAATCATCATAAAAATGCAAAGCAAAACTACAATGAAGTATCACCTTATACCTGTTAGAATGGCTATTATCAAAAGGACAGGAAATAATAAGTGCTGGTGAGGATACAGAGAAAAAGGAACGCTGGGGCATGTTGGTGGGAATGTAAATTGAAAACTATACTACCACATGATCCAGCAACTCCACCTCTGGGCATTTATCCCAAGGAAATGAAAACACTAACTCAAAAAAATATCTGAATCCCTCCTTGCAGCATTATTTACAACAGCCGAGACACAGAAACAACCTAAGCATTCATCAGTGGATGGACAAAGATGGTATGATATACATACACATGTACACACACACACACACACACACACACACACACACACACACACTGGATTATTACTAAGCCATAAAAAAGCAAAGAAATCCTATCATTTGTGACAATATGAATGGACCTTGAGGGCATTACACTAAGGAAAATAAGCTAAAGAAAGACAACTGTATGATCGCACATATACACAGAATCTGAAAACCGAAAACCAAAAAAAAATAAAAAATAAAAACTTGAGCTCATAGATATAGAGAACAGATGGATGATAGCCAGAAGCAGGAGTCTTGGAGTGGGTAAAATAGGTGGAGAGGGTCTAAAGGTATAAAATTCCAGTTATAAAATAATTAAGTCCTATATAGCATGTAATGTACAACATGGTAACTATATTTAATGCTGTATGTATTAATAAATATAACAGACTATATCATATAACATACATTATACATAGTAATATATATTATATATAATAGTTACTACAGAAAATTGCTAAGAGTAAATCTTAAAACACCACAAAAAAATTTCTAATTATATATGCTGATGGATGTTTAGACTTACTGTGATCATTTCAGATTATACACATATCAAAGCATCATGTACATCTGAAGCTAATATATCAACCGCATCTTTGATTTTTTTAAAAATCAGTTAAAAAAATTTTTTTAATATAACTCAGAAACAGTGAGATGGAGAAGATGCACACAGCCAGGTAAATGGGGAGAGGCACAGAGCTCCATACCTTCTCCAGGTATGGCACTCTCCCCCAAAACTCTACTGTTCACTAGGCTAAAATCTCTCCAAATCCAGTATTTTGGGTTCTTATGGTGGTTTTACTATAACAGCACAACTGATGGAATCACTGACCTCTAGCGAATGAATCCATCTCTAGCCCCCTTCCTCTCTCAGGAGATTGAGGTAGGACTTTAAAGTTCAGACCCTCAAATCACACCCTTTACTCCAACTGGTAACCAGCCCCCATCCTTAGGTGCTTTCCAAAGCCACTTCATTAGCAACAAAATATACTTTACAGCTCTCATCACTTCAAAAATTCCAAGAATTTTAGAAGCTCTGTGCCAGAAATGAGAAAAGGAATATTTTTTTATATAATAAATCACGATAGCATATCCTATAATCCTCTCAGTGGATGAAGACTATTTCAACATACATTCATGGAAAAAATTCTCAGAATCTAGGAACAGAAGGGAATTTCCTCAAGCTGGTATGCAGCATTTATAAAAATGTTAGATTTAACACCATAGTTAATGATGAAAGACTGAATGTTTTCTCCCCTATAGTCAGGAACAAGACAAGAATTTCCATGCTCACCACTTCTATGCATCATTATACTAGAGAGCCCAGCCTATGTAAGGAAAAAAAAAATGGGGGAGGGGGCATACAGATTGAAAAGGAAGTTAAATGGTCTACTCCCAGATGGTATGATGGTCAATGCAGAAAATCCCAACTCTACAAAATAGCTACTAGAATGATGTGAACTACAGAATGTACCTTGATTCAAGGTCACAAGATGCAAAGTCAAAATACAAAAAAATTTGATTGATTTTCTATGTACTAATAACGATTAACTAGAAAATAAATTGAAAATACTCTTTATAATATCTAAAGTATGAAAAATGGAGAGGGTAAAGTTAAGCAAAATACATGCAGGCCTTGAGTACTTAAAACTATAAAAGAGTACTAAAAATTTAAAGACTTAAATGGAGAAATATATTATACTCATGGATCAGCAGATTCAATACAATTAAGATGTCAATTATCCCCAAACTTACCTCTAGATCCAGTGTAATTCTAATCAAAATCACAAGAGGCATATTTATTTTTGGTAGAAACTGACGAGCTGATTTATATCAAATTAAATTCATATAAAAACGCAAAGAACCTAGATTAGCCAAAGCAACTTGAAAAAGTACAAAGCCACAGGACTTAACTACATAATTTCAAGATACTATAGGGCGCCTGGGTGGCTCAGTCACTGGGTGCATATCTGACTTCAGCTCAGGTCAGGATTTCGCAAATCACCAGTTTGAGCCCCGCATTGGGCTCTATGCTAACAACACAGAGCCTGGAACCTGCTTCCAATTGTCTCTCCCTCTCTCTCTCTCTCTCTCTCTCTCTCTCCGTGTCTCTCCTCCTCCCCCACTTGCTCTCTGTCTCTGTCTCTCAAAAATTAACATTAAAAAATTAAAAATAAAGATATTATAAAGCTATAATAATAAAGAGTATGGCATTGGTAAAAGGACATGTAGAGCAATGGACCAGAATGGACAGTCCTAAAAACAGACCTAAACATACAAGTGGTCAATAGATTTGACAGAGGTGCCAAAGTAATAAGGTAGTTCAGCAAGGAAAAGAGTGTTTTTCAAAAAATAGTGCTAGAGGAATTAGCTACCCATTGTAAAACATTCTGATCCATACTGGTACCTTATATAAGAAATAACTTGAAATCAATAATAGACCTAAGAATTAAAATCGTATAACTTCTGGAAGAAAACATACATTTCTGTGGCTTTGGATTCAACAAAGATTAAGTAGGCAAGAATCAAAAGAAAAATACAAATAAATTAGATTTCATCAAAATTAAAGGCTTCTGCTTCACAAAAGACAGAACTAAGGAAATGAGATAAGCATAGATCAGGAGAAAGCATTTGCAAAACATGTCTCTGGTAAAGGACTTGCACCCATTCACATATAAATAATTCTTCCAACTCAATATAAAAGTCAATTTTTAAGAACGAACAAAGGATGTGAAGAGAAACTTTAAGGAAAATTTACAAATGGAAATATGCATATGAAAAGATGCCCAATATTATTCATTAGAGAAATTTCAACATAATGAAATACTACTACCACTAATTTTTAAAAAAAATTTTTTAAATGTTTATTCATTTTTGAGAGACAGAGAGCACACAAGTTGGGGAGGGGTAGTGAGGGAGGGGGACACAGAATCTGAAGCAGGCTCCAGGCTCTGAGCGGTCAGCACAGAGCCTGACGTGGGGCTCATATCCATGAATCATGAAATGATGACCTGAGCCAAAGTCAGACACTTAACTGACTGAGCCACCCAGGTGCCCCATGCCTAGAAATTTTTAAAATGGCCAATACCAAACGTTAGCAAAGATGCAGCTAGAACTCTCACACGTAGTTTACAGGACTGTGAAATCATATAGCCGCTCTAGAAAACAAGTTTGACAAGACCTTATAAATTAAACATGTACTTACTGAATGACCCAACAATCCTACTCCTAGGTATTTACTCAAGAGAAGTTAAGCCCATGATCAAAGTGTATGCAAATGTTCATAGTGGCTTTATTTATAAAAAATACCCCAAGCAGGAAACAACCCAAATGTCACCTAATGGGAATGGATAACAAATTTAGATATATCAGTACAGTGGAATGATACGTAACAAGAAAAAGTAACAAACTACTGATACTTACTGATGAATCTCAAAAGTACCAGGGTAAGTTAAAGAAGCTAGACACAAAGGCTAGATGTTATTTAATTCCATTTATATGAAATCCTTGAAAACTCAAAATTACAGAAAGCAGTGGTATTTATGTTTGTGTAAAAGATCAACTACAAAGCAGCAAAATGGGAATTTTTGAGAATGATGGAAATGTTTGGTCTCTTGATTTTGAGAGTTACGCAATGAGATATACTTGTCAAAACTCAAACTGTACACTTTAAATTTTTTTAATTTTTTATTTATTTCTAGGAAAGAGACAGCGTGAACAGGGGAGGGTCAGAGAGAGAGGGAGTCACAGACTGAAACAGGCTCCAGGCTCTGAGCTGGCAGTCAGCACAGAGCCCGACGCGGGGCTCGAACCCACGAACCGCAAGATCATGACCTGAGTGAAAGTCGGACGCTTAACCGACTAAGCCACCCAGGCGCCCCTCAAACTGTACACTTTAAATGGGCACACTGTATGTAAGTTATGCTACTAAAGCTAATATTTTTTTAAGTTATAGAGGTAAGGCACTTTTATATCTTTATATAAGGCACTTTATATCTTGCATTTAATTTCCATGTGCTTCTTCTAAGCTCTACTAAAGTTGTCATCTTGCTAATGTAACCAGGCTCTTTGTTGCTTATATTCTAGTAGGTTTTGTTCAAAACTCCTCTGCATACACAGTCAGAAAAGTACCGGAATGTAGTGCTCAGGGCCAGCCATTTGGGTGAAGATATTCATGACGAAGTTGGAAATAGGCTCCTAGGACTTTGGGGAGAAGCTGGAACTACAGACAGCTACAGAAAGTATAGGTAACCCTCGGTTTTCAAAAGTTCATGCTATGCCCTTTCGCTTTTATGAAAGACCTAGGATTAGTTCTCATTTTTGCTAACTCAAAGAAATCTAAAGAGGATTTTCACTTTTACCAATAAGGGCCAAAAGCAAAACTAGCATCCAGCAATCGTTTTGCAGTGAGTGGTCATGGGGCAGTGTGCACTCTGGAGCAGCCAGAACGGCCTCACCAGCCCCTTCCCCAGAACTACACTCGGCGTCAAACCACCACAGTTCTGAATTGTGCTTTACCCCCATTTATTTTGTGCATTCATTAGCAAGATGTGTCCTAAGGTAGAAAATCCATTAGCTACAGGTGTCATAAGATACCAGAAAAGCCTAAGAGAAGTTATTTTTGGGGTCTAAGAATGCTCAAAATTTTTTCTATATAAATTAACGGTGATCGCTTCTTTGCTTTACACAGTTTCAACTAGCAAAAGTTTTCATAGAACATCCTTTTGAATAGTGGGGGAAGCCTGTAACAGAAACCATGGGAGTTGATAAGTTGTACTCTTTCTCACTGCTACCTCTGACTAGCCAATAATGAATACAACCATAGAGAATGCTCAGGTTAAATCTGAAATTAAGCTTTTTCATCTAAGTATTAACCACTGAATTTAAAACACATTTTTGGTTTATTTATACCTGCAAACTCCTATATCTTACCTGGTTTAATTTTTCAGTGTGATTCAGCCTTGAAGTCTCTACCACATTTGACTTAAAAGTCTTCTCCGCGTTCAGTATTTGCTTCGGTGGCTCCAAGTTTGAAGAGGGTTGCGAAAAGCGAGCCTTTGCAACTGGTGAGACTGTAGGGTAGGACCCGTGTTGTTTCATTCTAAAAGTCTGGGTAAACATTCTGTCTCCTTTTGTAAATAAAAGAAGAGAAAAGTCGTCACTAACAATTTCTACTTCATTTTCTGGTGATTCTATATAGAGGCTACTGTGACCTGCCTGCTCTCAACTTAGAAATAACAATTACGGAAAGTAAGCTTACATTTTCATATTGCCAAATAAAATTTACATACAATGGAAGAGATTAGTCCTCTATAAAAGAAAACCAAGAGATCATATGTGTGTTACTGAAACGGTTGGGGCTATCTAAAAACTCCATTTAAGATCATCTGAATATAATTACAGAGGAAGGTTTCAATAGATAAAAACCTAAAAACCTGCTTTAGGAGGCCAAAAAGTCTCCAACTGAGGAATCTGCTTAAAATTTTGCTTCTCAAACTGGGTAATCACCTAGTAGTATGGGAGCAGGAAAGGGGGATAAAAAGCTATAAAATAAAGGATATTATTTTAGAGTACAGGTTTTTTTCTTCAAGATCTATAGAGAGGAAAATACCACTGGCGAGATATATGCTCATGTACAACACGAATGATCACTAGACCTCACTGCAGCCTTTCTTTACCATAAGATCAGGCTCCCTCCACCCAAAAAAAAATTGTTTCCAAGATATCCTGATGATAGAAAGAAGGGTCCACCGATGAGAAACATGAACAATCCAATTACTGAGAAGGGATATCACTGCCCCCATTCACAGCTTGAAGTTGGCAAGCTGCTTCATACACATCAACCTCTTGTACCTTTAATAACATGGGCTTGTCTCCCCAAGAATACTGATATTGCTTATGGTTGAGAGTTATATTCAAAACACTCACTGGCCCCTGCAGTCTTCTCTGACCAGAGCAAGTAAACCCCCTTGGATACCTTCATCAAATTACATTTCCTACCATAGTTTAAGTACTGGCTTCTAAACTGGAGACATTCTTATGGTTTAACCTATATAATCTAAATACAGACTTTAGAGGAAAAGAAAAATTACTGAAATAGGCATAGAGATTCCCAAAATAGGCTCAGTGTATAGATTCCGTATTGTCAAGGGTCTAGTGAGACACTATACAAACAATCACATTGGTCTTCTGAAACTTTAAGAGGGACAGTGATTTAGGGATGAAAGGTATAGCATGCAGCTCATGGCATTGTAATAGCTTGTAGGAACAGATGGTAGCTACGCTGTGGAGCACAGCATAACGTACAAAGTGTCTACATCACTGTGCTGCACACCTGAAACTAATATAACATTGTGTTTCAACTAGTCAACTATACTGCTATATATGTATATAGTAGTGTGTGTGTGTGTGTGTGTGTACATGTATATGTATATGTATAAACATAAAAACAAAAGGGGCAATGACTTGGTAAGAAAAGCACTGGCTGAACAGTATTAAGAGCTGTTTCTAACCCTGGCTGTAGCACCTTTCTAGCCATGTGACTTTGCAAAAGGCATTTAAGTTTCCCGAGCTTTGTCTTCCTTATCCCTAAGATAGGGCCATTTACTCTTCTATGGTGTGGCCAGGAGAATCTAAGGTAAAATGCTATAAAAATGGTTATCGTTACACTATAAAAATTATTGCAGTCCCTACTAGGATACCAAACATCAGTGCCAGCAAAACTCGGATGGCAACTGCTACTAACTAGTATGATTTTTAAACTTTTCATTTTCCCTATCTTCCTTACAGGAACATACATGACTAATGTTCACTCACACTGTTCCAGAAAAAGCAGGTCTTGTATTTTTATAATAATAGCTACCACTTATAATAACCTTACTAAATGCCAGGCACTTTTCAGACCTCATCTCACTTTAACCTCAGCACAACTCCAAAAAGCAAGTATAATTATTCCTATTCTAGAGATGAGGAAACTAGGCTCAGATGTTTTAAGTAACTGGAGTGAGATCACTCAACCAGCAAGTGGTAGATCCAAGATGCAACTTTGACAAACCCTGGGAGCTTAGACATTATGTTCCTCTCTATCTGCCATGACTCCTCCAAAATCTGCTATCCCACAATTACTAGTTACTAGGTACTCATGCTAACATGCTTACCTGCTGGCCATGCTTTCTGCTTTTCCTCTGATATGCTCTTCCTTAGCGTCAACAAAGACCCTGCTCTGGTCTGCTCTACCGAAATGACATCTGAAGCAGCATTAAGTACTTCAAACAGAGAGAGGAATCCATACTGCACATACTGGAATGAACGTCCAAATCGCCTGGCAAATGCCTTTTCAAAATCAGAAAGGAGAACAGGGGATAACGCCAAGAGGTCTTTCAACTCACTCTTCACAACAGCTGGAAGAATGGGGGGCACCCTTCCCCGGTAGGGTACTCGCCGACGGGGGCTCGGCCCAGAGCAAACACTGGTCCTTCCCTTCGGCATGGAATTTCGAACCTTATGGTTGCTCCTCTGTTTTGCAACTAAACTTGCTATTCCTTTGGTGGATTCATCTGGAATGGCTAAGGAGGTGTGAAAAAAGAAATCACAGTTAGATGGAAGCGTACTCCTTTCTTTACCCTTGTATCTGTGCTTATACGATTTTAATTCTCCAAGGAGCATTGTATCTGGGTAGCATGATAAACATGAACCCTTGGTTCCTCCATTTCTTTTACTTTTTTTTTTTCACTTTAGACAACCACTTGTTAGCTCCTCTATCACAAGATGAAGACAGAAAGAACAAGCTCAATATTTATCATTACTGCTGACTCCTGAAATATCGGAAACTCTCAAGATGAACAAACTTCCCTGCAATGTTTCTGTGTGTGTGTGCTTCATGAAATTTAAAACATGATTTCATAGTGAAGAAGTCCCATTGTTACACTTCTCCCAATTTAAGGTGCAATAATCTGAAATCACATGCAAAATGCAGTTCCTGTGAATGCACGTTTTTCTGGAGAAATACTTCTTGATTTTGCTAAAGCTTTAACTCTGCCCATAACTTCAAAGGTATGGGGCGCCTGGGTGGCTCAGTCGGTTAAGTGTTAGACTTCAGCTCAGATCATGATCTCACAGTCCGTGGGTTGGAGCCCCACATTGGGCTCTGTGTTCGAGCCTGTTTCGGATTCTGTGTCTTCCTCTCTCTCTGGCCCTCCCCTGCTCATGCTGGCTGTCTCTGTCTCTCAGAAATAAATAAAACTTTATAAAAAAACAAAACAACAAAAAAAAACACCAAAGGTAACCACTTTCCTCCTCAAAAAATTAAAATCCCCTGCCTGGGGACACCTGGGTCCAGCTTTGTGCTGAGAGCTCAGATCATGAAGCCTGCTTCAGATTCTGTGTCTTCCTTTCTCTGTCCCTCCCCTGCTCATACTGTCTCTCTCTCCTTCAAAAATAATCAACCATTTAAAAAAAAAAATTTTTTTTAATTCCCCTGCCTGGGATGCAGGATAATTGCTATAACAATTCTTTTAAGTTTTTAATCCCAGTTAACATACAGTGTTATATTAGTTTCAGGTGTACAACACAGTGATTCAACAATTCCATACATCACCTATTTACTAGCACAATTCTTTACTAATTAAGTATTACTTAGTTTATAGGCCTTCAAATCCCAAGCTTACCTTTCAGTATTACAGTACCATCCCCACAGGGGCAGACAGTGACAACATCAGGCATGTCCAACACCAGCTCCATAGTGGACCGATACCCAAGGAGTCGGAGCGGCAAATGGCTGCCGACCATCAAAAGGTACTCCTTTTCCAACTGCTGTGGGGTCAAACCATCTTTGGTGGAAATGAGAAGTGACCTGATTTCTTTCCTCAGGCATTCCTGCACACGCTCTTGTTCAGACATTGCAGCCTACCGGATTTAAGATAGAAACATGGCTCCTTAGGAAGGCAGGCAAACCCAAGATGGAGGAAGGGGAGAGTTTAAAAGGATCAATAGTGGAATATAAACAATCGACGTGAGAGTTCTAAACGTGATAAAGCGGAAGCAAAATCGTGACGGTCCTCTGAAAGTTGGCGTTTCACACAACTCAAATTCTAACTCTCAACCTGCGTCGATCCACCCGCACGCGTCTGGAGAAACCGCTGCCCCTGGCTAATGTGTGCTTAGTCCACGTTCCTGGCCCGACTTCGCTGAAGCCCTACTCAGGGATCGTCTGGGGTCTCTACACCGCACACCGCGCATCAGACGGAATCATCGAAGCTGGGAAAAGGCCCGGGAAGGAGGCAAACGCCATATCGCCTTCCCCGGCGCTAGGGGAAGGTAAAGACGCTCGTACCAGCATACCTGGCGCGGCCCAGACCCACCGCGAGGCTGCCCGCTTCCTCTCACCCAAGTCAACGACCCCGTCTGTGCCCGGGAGACGGGTCCCCTGCCCGCCCCAACGTCCCTCCCCGCCCCCGGGCGGAACGGGAAGCTGCCCTTCCCTCAACCTCGGGGACTGTTCACGCCGCGGGGTGCAAAGACCGGCGACGCGGGAAGGCAGGGGGAGCGCCGCCCCTCACCCGTGTCGCCCGCGGTGAGGGCGCTGCCGTTGCGGGGCCCGGAGAGTCAGAGGCGCTCTCTCGCCCAGCCGCCTCGGGGGAGCAGGGCCTNCGGGGGGATCGCCGGCGCCTACCTCGTCCAGCGTGGCTGAGAGAGACTCGAGGTGCGGCCGCGGCTCGAGAACGACTCCCACCACATCCCGGGCCTGGCAGGGGCCAGGGCAGCGGGCCGTCCCGCCCTAGGGACAGGCAGATGGGAAGAGGAGGTGGAGGGGCCCTCGAGGTTCTTGCCTTGGGTGTGCCTCAGAATCACACCCAAGTGGAGCTTGTTTAAGGAGAAAAAGGATACGCAGGTCTGATCGACGGGGGGAAACTACAGGCAATTCTGAAGCTCGGTGTTGAATCCCTGCGGAGCTAGATGCAACTTAGGCTCCAAGAAGAGAGGAATGGGTGGGGCGCGGAGAGCTTCCTGAATGAGTGTGAAGAACTTTCTAGGTGCCACTGGAGACAAACGAGCTGGGAAAGTAAGAAAAGGGAATGTATTTGGGTAAATAACCTGGGGATGTGTTTACTGGATAGCCTGATTTCTAAGGTCCGTAATAACTAGAAAACAGTGCAGAATAGAGAGGCATAAAGACCTTTAACTTTAACAAGTACACTCTAAACAAGGAAAAGGCAAACCAAAACATAACAGGAATTTGAATTAAGAAGGAAAGCTGTGCCCCCACATCTACTTCATTTTCCATCTAAAATCCCATGACCTGTTAAATCCAAAAAAAGTTCTGGGAACAAAATATTCCGTCAATAAGCCAGGTATATTGAGGAATCACTGAACAGAAAATAGAAAAGATTTACGGGCTGGTGTATAGCCAAACGGACAAGGATAAATAGCAAATTAACAAAAAGGAAAATGATATGTGAAAAGTGGATGTAGACATTCCAACATCTGAATGACAAGTGTTACAGAAGCAACAGAAAGAATGGTGGTGAGGTTTGGGAGTTAAAAAAGGACAATATCCCAGATGTGAAGAAAAACACGTTTTCAGATTAAAACGGCCCAGTGACTCCCTAGAATAACTAGAAAAAAGACCCCATCCTAGACAAGCCCAGGAGAAAGGGAATCAAGAGGGTTTTTTTCAAGTTTGTTTATTTTGGGAGAGAATGTTTGGGAGGGGCTGAGAGAGAGAAAGAGAGAGAGAGAATCCCAAGCAGGCTCTGCACCATTAATACAGAGCCCCATTTGGGGCTTGAACTCACAAACCATGGGATCATTACCCAAGTCAAAACCAACAGTTAGATGCTTAACCGACTGAGCCACCCAGGCACCCAAGAGATTTCATATAGAGAAAGAGGTTATAAAGCAATGGACATTAGATGCCTATTGGATTTCTCAGTGGAGCAGTATCTTCAAAGGCGAAACAAATCGTTTACCCAGCTAAACTAGCATTAAGTGCAGGAAAAGTAATTTTCAGACATGTAAGATTCAGAAAGCTTACTTCCCTAAGTAACTTGAGAATGACTCCTGCAAAAGGAAGCATGAATTGAAAAAACATCATCTCAGATTCTCATCCCCAATGATCTAACAGCCACCACACATTGAGCACTTACAAGGTGCTCTTTCACCTAATTTCTTCCCAGTTACTCTGAAGTACAATTATGATCCCCACGTTAAAGTGAAGAAACAGATATACAGACATGAACAAAGATACAACAAAGAGTGATACAAGAAAAACATAAAACTTATGACTGGATCTAGAAAGGTAAGAAAAAAGAGATTTTCAGAAAGCTATTCTGGAGCTAAATCCCAGATCAGTAACTGCAAACCAAGTGTCAGGGGCTGCTTGAATTACTTCAGTAAGGAGACCCATTGAAGAGTAGCTACAATTGGAGTCCTCACGTGCTTGGGTTTACGGTAACGCAAGGTCATTCTCCAAGACCCAGATGTCTTTTGTGGCGACTCACCTGGGAAGTGAATGGGAATGAGGTGGGAGCAATCACACCCCGTGAGTTCATGCCTTGGGATCCTACCATTAATTAACGACAACCAGAGAGTTCTGTGAGTTAGACCAATGTGTGTTTCCGCCCTGCTGCCTATTACGATGATCAGTTAATTCTGGTAATTAACTGTCTCTGGCTGGCCTCCTCCCATCCCTGCTGGCATCTGGGAGTGTATTTCAGTTGCAGCTGCTCCTACCAGCAGCTCTGCCTTAGAAAACAGCCAGGAAAGAGTTTTTGTGTTTTGCTGAAGCTCCTGAAGCTTTAATATATGCCTCATGACAAGAATGAGAGGGTCTTTAGATAAACAGAAGAGGGAGTGGGTGAGTTCAAGCTCATAATAGAACTAATACAACGTTCCTGCCTCCCAGCGCCAGCTTGTTTTTAACGTTATGCCTAATTTGGGACCATTTGATGGTATTGTTCAGTTTTACTTCCCACAACAATTACTCCAACCTTAGCCATCCCTCCTACACTTTTTACCCACTCCTGCCTCACGACTGGAAATTGACTTTGCTTGGACTCCCAGAGAAAATGGAGGCTCTCATGCATGAACCTCCGCAGCTTCCAATCCAGAAACCACTCAACCAGCCCCACTCCCAGCTTCCCTCCGGGTCTCAGCAGGTGTGGAGCCATGTGTTATATCCATCCATCCTACTCTTGAGCCTTTCCCCCCAACTCTTCTAGGACCATGACCTTTGGCTATTATTACTGTCCCGTATATTCAACATCTCTTTACAACTCCTTTCCTAGAACATAAAATTACGCTCTAATCCTTTTAATCTTACACAACACAGACACACACGGGGAGTGGGAGATGTAAAAATACACTTTTGAACTATGCACCTTGGTAGTCATTCCAGTGTAGCCAAGTCCATGCTCATTTTTTCCTCACTTTTTCATCCACCATTCGCTACTCAATCTAAAGCAAGGAGCCTGCTACTCTGGAGAGCTTTCTTAAACTGCTTTTACCAAAATCACCAAGGACAAATCTTGTAACTGACAAATCTTAAGGGCTTTTCAATTCTTCATCTTAGATGATCTCTGATGTTTACTTTTGGTGTCCCCTCCCTTTCTAAAAATCTCTCTCTGATGGGTTTCTATGCTGCTGCACCAGGCCTGGTTCCTAGCTTTCTGCTCTATTTCCTATTTCTGATACGAAATGCCCACGTACCCCAGGGTCTATCCTTGGCCCTTCTCAGTTTTACTCTTTTCCCTCCTCTTGAGTGACCTTTCTCTCTCATAGTTTCAGCTTTGGGGGCTGCCTTCCAAAAAGCAAGTTCATTTAAGCAACAAATACCTTTTTAGCTCCTATTACTTTCCAGGCAGTGTTCCAGAAGATGAGACTAAAACAGCAAAGTAAAGTGCCAGTTCTCCTGGACCTTAACGAGGATAAGCAAAAGGCAGATAAATATGTAATGTCAAGTAATGATCATTGCGTAAGGGAGTGAGAAGGGGCTGCTTTAAATGGGGTATTTAGAAAACTATGTTTGGTTTGGCCTCTATGACAGTGGGTCACAACGTGTGGTTCCGGAGCAACGGCGTCACCTGAAAACTGGTTAGCAAGGCCAGTTCTCGGGCTTCACCCCAGACCTGCTGAATCAGAAGCGGTGTTGGGGTGGAGGGTCCAGCAATGTGGCTTGATAAGCCCTCCAGGTGATTCGATGCACGCAAAGTGAGAACCACCACCCGAGAGCAGGTTCCCACCGCACGTCAGGTGTCCGTTCTAATCCTGATTTTCTCAGCCCGCTGGGGCAGCTTCAGGGTTGGGGGGAAGGCAGGTGCCGGGAGCCCTCCAGCCCAAAGTAGCCCAAAAACCCAGGCTTTTCAGGTGCAAGCAAGTGGGGTCGGCTGCAGTGTCCACAGGCCGCCACGTAGAAACGTAAGGACCGCTCAACACTCACCGGTGGGCTCAGGAAGCTAGGCGCTGAAGGATCTACTTCCGCCTCAGGCCACCCTTGCGGCTGCGCGGCGGATGAAGTTCCCAGCCCGAAAGCAGAGAGTCTGCGCAGCGCAACGCTAGGCCCTCGAGGGGGAGGGGGGAGGTTCGGGCAGCTTCCGCTCTAGCTGCGCTTTGAGCGCTCTTCGTCATGCACCTGGTCCTTAAGGGTTCATCTGATTCTGAAGTAGGCCTATAGAAAAAGGTTGATTTGATTCGAAATCCATTTGCATCATCACAAGAACTATCAAAGTTGCATTTGTTGATGAAAAGATACTCGACTCTCCAGCTGTTACCGAAATTTTTAAGTGGTTGTAAAAATAGTTTTAAAAACTTATTTTTTTTCAGTGTTCATTTATTTTGAGAGAGAATCCCAAGCAGGCTCCGCACTGTCGGTGCAGAACCCAACAGAGGGCTCAATTCCACTAACCGTGAGATCATGACCTGGGCCAAAATCAAGAGTCAGGGGCTTAACTGAGCCACTCAGACATCCCAGTTTTAAACTCTTTTAGGGGTGCCTGGGTGGTTCAGTTGGTTAAGCAGCCGACTTCGGCTCAGGTCACGATCTCATAGTTTGTGGGTTCAAGTCCCGCGTTGGGCTCTGTGCTGACAGCTCAGAGCCTGGAGCCTGCTTGGGATTCTGTCTCCCTCTCTCTCTGCCCCTCCCCTGCTCCTACGCTGTCTCTCTGTCTCTCTCAAAAATAAACATTAAAAAATAAAAATAAAAACTCTTTTAATCACTTCACAATGTATATCAAATCACATTGTAGACCTTAAATATAATTTTTGTCAATTATAACTCACTAAAGCTGGAAAATACATAAATAACTTTTAAAATTGTGTGAACACATTTCGCATCAATGATAGCAAAACTTTTTAAAGCTTATTAAAAAGATTTGATTAGAAATTTTATGTAACAATTTCAAACAGTTTATATTTGTGGGAACAAGCTCACGATTCTTTATTTTTCCTCATTTAAAGTGAAGTTTGATTTTTTAATAAGATCTGACATATAACATGGTTTTGGGTGTACAACATAATGATCTGATACTCGTATATATTGCAAATGAGCACCACAAGAGTTAACATCCATCCCCATGCACAGTTTAGAAAAATTTTTTTCTAGTAATGAGAACTTGTAAGATCTACTCTCTTATGAAATACAGTGCTATTAACTACAGTCACCAGGCTGTACTACATATCTCCATTATTTATTTATTTTATGACTGGAAGCTTGTAACTTTTTACTCCCTTCACAAGGTTCAAGATTGTATTTTAAAATTGAAAATATTTTGGGGCGCCTGGGTGGCTCACTCAGTTAAGTGTCCGACTTTGGCTCAGGTCATGATCTCACAGTTTGTGGGTTCAAGCCCTGCACTGGACTCTGTGCTGACAGCTCAGAGCCCGGAGCCTGCTTCAGGTTCTGTTCCTCTCTTTCTGTTCCTCCCCCGCTCACACTCTGTCTCTCTCTCTCTCTCTCAAAAGTAAATAAAGATTAAAAAAATTTTTTTAGTTGAAAATATTTTATCAGGGTACACCTGGGTGGCTAAATCATTTAAGCATCTGACTCTTGATTTTGGCTTAGGTCATGGTCTCACAGTTTGTGAGTTCAAGCCCCACGTTGGGCTCTGTGCTAGCAGTGCAGAGCCTGCTTGGAATTCTCTCTCCCTCTCTCTCTCTCTGCTTCTCCACCGCTCATGCTTTCACTCTTTGTGAAAAAATATTACTATACAAATCTTCTGATATTGAATCCCTAATACTTTTCATTTTCTTTTTACCATGATTATATATCAAAGATATAATTTTATCACCAAGCTCTTTATAGATACCCTCAAATCCTTTTGTTTGACCCAGTATGCTATTCAAATTCTCTATGTTTGCCATAAGGGGCAAAGATTGGAAGCACTGCTCTAGGATCTCAAGATCTATCTCTCTCCCTCTCCCTCTCTTTCTCTCTTTCTTCCTCCCCATCCATCCCCTCCATAACCCAACACTGAAACAGGTAACATACAAAATAGCATCCTCAGGGTCACACAAGTCACCAGAAATGGGAAATGAATCATCTGCAATGGGAATAAGTTCCGAATTGAAGTATAATGGAGCCAAAGCTGCTCATGATCACTTTTCCACGTGCTCTGTTCTCTTTCAGTGGTTCTCTGTCTTCGCTCCCACTTGGGAACCTGGACTACCTCCTGCTTTGGGATGGAAGATTACCTACAATGAAGGAAAAGCCTTGGGGTGCCTAAGTGGCTCAGTTGGTTAAGTGTCCGCCTCCTGGTTTCCACTCAGGTCGTGATCTCGGGGTTTGTGGGATCAGGCCTGTCATCAGGCTCTGCACTAACAGGACAGAGCCTGCTTGGGGTTCTCTCTCTCCTTATCTCTCTGCCCCTCCCCCCATTCCCTCTCTCAAAATAAATAAATAAACATTAAAAAAAAAAAAAAAGGAACAGCCTTACCCCCGGCTACCCTTCCATCACAACACTTTATTACACCTGTTTACACATCTCTTTCTCCCTGTTAGACTAGAAGTTCCTCAAGGGCATGCACCATGTTTTACCTTTACATCCTCAGAGGTGAGCAGTGCCAAACACACAGTAGGTGCTCACTAAATATCTGTGAAGTGGATAAGTGAGAGAAGAGCCAAGTCAGTCTTATCTCCCCACTGGGCCTGCCAAGCTGACAACTGCCTCTCCAGGCAAAGAAGGTGGGAACACAGATGTTCCAAGTCAGTACAGTTAGGGGAAGCGGGTCTGCCAGAGCTGCCTACCGTTGTGACCAACCGCCCAGCCTGTAAAGGTCGAAATATCCACCTTTCTCAAGTCTTCTATCTCCTCACTGCCTTCCTCACTGAGAAAGTCAAATTTAAGTCCCTATAGTCTCCTCCAGCTCTAGAACGATAAGATCTGCAATTTTATCTAGTGACAATGAAGTCCAGAGTTTCTATTAAATAATTCATATAAATCAATATTCATTCCATTTATCCAAATGGATATAAAATTTCAAAACATTAAACAGGAATAATTATGATAATTTAGGAAGCCTTGAACTCATCCATGACCTTTGATCTTGGAAACAAACTCAAAAGTCAACAACTGTAATTGGTCCTCCCTTCCTAGTAAACCCTCACAGATGCCAGTCTCATAACAAATCCAAACAAGGAGTAAAGTGTAAAGAGTACAAAAATGTGCACATATACTTTCAACAAAGGGCTGACCAGTACTTTCAATTAAAAAGGAATCTAGAAGGAAAACAGCAACATCCTTGTTGTACAGCCAGCCTGAGCTGCCTCAGCACTCCCCAACGCCCCGCCCCCACCTTTCAGAGACGCAGGCTGACCTTTCTACCAAGCAATGTGATGCTCTTTCTCAGCTATTGTCATTGCCATCCATAATCCCGACAGCCTTGTGTCAGAAGCAGGTGCTTTTAATACTGTTATATGTGGATATAGAAAATGAAGTACAGATTATGTAACTTCTCCATGGTCCCCACAGCAAAGGAGATTGAAAACAGGCACCCAACATGGGCTCCAATGCCCAGTAGGGCCTTTTCTCATCAATTTTTCTCCTGCAAGAAATCCTTCTATCTTGTTGGCAGACAGGGTGCAATTTTGAGATTATCATCTGGTCAGATAGCCAGTCAACTCCTGGAGTAAAAAAACTGAGGGTCAAGTTTATTTTAAGATCTATAGCTGGGACCCCAGATCCAATTAATTCATAACAGAATCAAAGGCTGAGAAGAAGAATAAATACTACAATCAGGTTCAGGCTTTTCTTAACAGGGAAATCTCTACAGGATGATAAACGATGTTTAATAGCAACTATTAATTTGAGTGTATATTAGGTAATCATGATACTCTTCCCTCTATGGACCGAATGAAGCTTCAGAATTTTTCTCAGTGTCCTGCGCTAGGCAGGAACTATTAATTGAGGCAGGCACTCAAAAGAAACATTTGCCTCCCTACATAACCCGTGCAAGAATCAGGGTTAGAGAGTAAAAACCAAATCTGTTTATTAATCTTTTAATTATTTTAATCCCAGTGACCCAACTTAGAGTATATGGGAGAAAGACTGGAGTGGTTTTTCCAGAATGATGTGAGGTCCTTCGTGTCTGCATTCTTTCATAAGGTTTTTGACAGGAAAATCTGTGTGAGCTCAATAAATATTGAAAAATAAAAATAAAATTATTTCTGCCATCATGATCTATGGTATTGGAGCAGAATCATCAATCTTGAGTTTGAAGTGTTGCCCATTCAGTGAGCAAGGAATGATTAATAGAGAATAAAAGAGAAATACATCTATCTATTCAATGTTTCAAGTTCCCCAGAAGTGAGTGGGGCAGTTCCCTCTGTTTGCTGCTGGATAGAGCATGGCCAAGGAACCTGAAAAAGTTGAGTCCTGCCTTCACCAAGGAAGCATGGGAAAAGAGCCTAGCAAAGGACAAAAGCATCCCTAAAAGACAAAAAAATCAGATCCCTTCCCTTCTAGGATTCTCCAAGAAGCATTACATCAACAGGCTTTAGCATTATAAACACAATAAGTGAAGAAAAATAAATATATTAGAGTGTGTGTGAGAGAGACAGACAGACACAGAGAGGCAGAAAGGGGCGGGGGGA
>NW_027529934.1:12637787-12675392 GCF_008692635.1 Crocuta crocuta
CATGAGGGGCAGCGGGGAAAGGCGCCCTCGGGAAGCTTCCGGGGATAAGGGGGCGCTTGGCGAGAAGTTTCTAATTTTACTTTAGGGTTACCCTAATTCGACGGGCTGCCTATATTCCGTCCCTGCCGCACCAAGCTGCACGCGGGCTTCGCACTAACGCCTCGTGGCCAAGGTCGCGGCCAAGGGNGGACTCACCGACCTTCCGCCGAGTGGTGGGGACCAGAATACATCAGAAGAAATACAAATAGGGGCGCCTGGGTGGCTTAGTCGGTTAAGCGTCCGACTTTCACTTAGGTCATGATCTCGCGGTTCGTGGGTTCGAGCCCCGCGTCGGGCTCTGTGCTGACTGCCAGCTCAGAGCCTGGAGCCTGTTTCAGTCTGTGACTCCATCTCTCTGACCCTCGCCTGCTCACGCTGTCTCTCTCTCTGTCTCCTAGAAATAAATTAAAAAAAAAAAAAAAGAAATACAAATAACATAAACTAAATACGGTTGGAAGCGGAAGGGAGTGTCGTCCAGGTTGAGGACCAGTGAACATGGCAGAGGAATCGTGCAGCCGGTTTTTGTGGCCAACGAGTACATAGGCTCCTAATTTAAGTGAAGACATTCTTGAACTGGTGGTTTTATGCGACTATGTAGCTTATTATTCTCTGCTCATCGCCACCCCTCAGTCTTACCTAAAAGTATTTTAAACTTCCTTTGGGATGATCATTTGGCCGCAGAGCCAAGGAGAGAAGTGTCAGACCTGAATTCAAACTCAACTAACTAGCCATGTGATCAAAGGCGGGGCCTTACCCCGCTGAGCACCGAGGATAACAATACTTACCTCCCAGGGAAGAGCTGAGAGTGCTAGGAGATAAGCCATCCAAAGCACTTGGCACAAAGCTTGGAGCAGAGGATATACCAAATTTGCACAGATTCTTTGCAAGCTAAAACAGGAAAGTTAGGCCGAAGGAGGGAATCATAGGGAAATACATAGTTTTGGCTTCTGCCAAAAGTGGGTGAAGCCACTCTTAGAAACAAATATATCTGCTTCTAATCCTTTTCATAATGAACGAAAAAGATTCATGACACCTTCAGCGTAGAATGACAGGGGTCTAAAGGAAAGTAAATAAGGAATAGTATGCTGTATTGCTTTCTGCTGGCGATGAAATTTTAACATAATTTCCTGGTTACCAGCAAAACAGTATATGCTAGAACATTGAAAGCTGTGATTTGGGGCGTCCGGGTGGCTCAGCCAGTTGAACGTCTGACTTCGGCTCAGCTCACGATCTCACAGTTCTTGAGTTCTAGCCCCGCATCAGGCTCTGCGCTGTCAGCTCAGAGCCTGCAACCCACTTCAGATTCTGTGTCTCCTCCTCTCTCTAACCCTGCCCTGCTCCGTCTCTCTCTGTCTCTCAAAAATGAACATTAAAAAAATTTTTTTAAACATTAAAAAAAAAGAAAGCTATGGTTTAAGAAAGATTCTTGCAGCTGGGGTGCGGTTTATACAGACCATGTTAATGCTGTTTTGCCCAACTGAGCCCTTTCATCAGTCAGAAACTTCTGGTCATTAAAGGTTTGTTGGGTTCAATGCCACGGTATCATTGAGGTTAGAGATAAATATTATGCCTCAGACCACAATGGTGGGAGAGGCAAGGAAGAAAGCTCCCCCTCCACCTCCGTATGGAACTTTTACTATGTGCCAGGCACACACTGGGTATTTTACTAAGTATTATCATTCCCACATCACTGATGAGGGAGCATGTTGAGAAATTAAGTAACTTGC
Organism: Crocuta crocuta; assembly: GCF_008692635.1. Taxonomy (NCBI): domain Eukaryota; kingdom Metazoa; phylum Chordata; class Mammalia; order Carnivora; family Hyaenidae; genus Crocuta; species Crocuta crocuta. The sequence continues at coordinate 12,639,554 of NW_027529934.1, forward strand.
CAGAAACCTACAGCTGGGAAATAGAGGAGCCAGAATTCCAGAGTATGTGGTCCGACTGAAAAGCCCATCCGGGCATGCTCTTGTCATGGTCACGACCTTGCCACCAACCGGCCCTGTGGCCTCAGGCAAGTAACATCACCTTTGTGGGCTTCACTCAGTTGCTATTAAATGACTAGAACCCAAGACCTCAAGAAGCAGAGGAGAAGTCTCATTGAGGCTGAGCTGGCCTTGCTGAGCCCTTGTCTGAGATCTCTGTGGCTTCTAGGGGCCCAGGGAGCAGAGAAACAACATTCCCTTCTCCTCCACTCATACCACACTCCCACGGCCGGCCTCCTGAAGGCCTGAGTAGAGCTTCACCTTACCAAAGTGTTGGAGATTCTTAGATTATGTCATACCTAAGGCTCTTCCTGCCGTAACATTTAATATTCCACTGTTCACTTAAACCAAACAAATGGAATATTCAAGGAACTTGTTCCAAGAGAACAGTATTTTGTGAGTAAAGCTATAAGTTAGATTTGGGGTATAACTATTAGTTTTCTGTTCACATCCCTCACTACCATAGGAAGGCATTTTGAGGCCCTTCTTCCCTTCCAAAATGGTATTTGGTCTGTATGTACATGTATTTCTTTTTACTTGCCATGGTTACCACTGGCAGGTGAAATGTATTTATAAACTAATTAAACATGGCAATAACACCCCTACTGCCCCTAAGAAAGAATATTGTAAAAACTAACATGACATTGATAGAGTAGCATTTCCCAAAATAGATGGCATAAGAAATAATTTTCAGAGAACATGAATTTCCTTGAAGGAAATTTGCCTGGTCAAATGTTTGAGAAAGCCTAGAAGAAACAAGGCCAAGGATGATGCTTTACTGCAGGGAATCTCTCGGTGTGCAGATGAACACTGGGATACACAGTGTTTCCTAAACTTGTTTACCCAGGGTCCCCTTGCTTTGTGGAGCACCCTGTGGGATTCGTATTCCATGGGACACACTTTGGGAACTATATACTATAGCATTTAGCGCCGATGTTAGTTTTGTGCTAGTACGGCTTTTGTATCTGCTTTCTTCAAGTGATCCATTTGGTGATGACCTTTCCAATTATTTTACCGGCATGGAAATCAAATATTCAAGCCTACCACTTAGTTTTCCTCTTTTTTCCATCCCTCAAAAATAGGCTTTTCACCATCCCTAACGATTAGTCACCTTCTAGTCCTCTATGAGGCCTTTAAACTCATAAGTCATATCCCTTAGGCCCATTTCCCAGCACCTTGGAGATTAAACTTCTTGAGATTTCCACAACTACTACATTTAAATAATTTTCACTATCCACTTCTCCTTCATTCTTATGATTCAACAAATATTTGTTGAGCACCTATGTTGTGTCGGACACTATGTTGTGTGTAGGCCCCAGGGACACAACGTAAGCCAAGGCCCCAAGAAGCTTATGTTCTTGCGATTAACTTTCCCTCAGACGTTTCCATTTATCACCCAAGCGACCCAGAGGTTCTGCAGTCCAGTACATCATTACTTTTGTGAGGACTGTTTGGAGATCCACATCCTGACCCAAAAAGGACTTCAGTGGAAGAATTCCAGACATCTGGGGCAGGTGGTGGATGGGGAAGTAAGCTCAGGGAAGACAGACCTCTGCACACATGTGGCCTGAGTCACCTCGGATTCAACACCCGGTACATGAGCAGCACACTTCAGTAAATTTTATGCATATGTGCCATTTCACACTTACATCAGTACTATGAAAAATATCTCATGAGAGTGCTGCTATGAGATATTATGAGAGTTATATCATGAGATTTTATAAGATAGCTACTATATCTACATAATAGATATAGCATAGTTAACATCCCCATTGTATAGGTGGGGAAACAGGTTCAGAGAGATCATGTGCCCTGCCTAAGATCATTTGACAGAAAATGGTAGAGCCAGAACTCGAACCCAGACCTTCTGCCCCAATTCTGTGCTTATTCCAGGTTCCTCGCCTTTCCAGGAATCTTCTCCACTTTCCACAGGCCTGCACAGCCCTTCACAGACAAGCCCTATCACGTGAACTGACCACTGATATCCAGCTCACTCTAAATTTCTAGCAAAGTCTACGCATTGCTCTGACCCTAGTACCAAGGACTAGGTACTGACCAACAAGTGCTAGTCAGTGAGAATGGTAAAGTTCTAATATAATTATTCTTTGACCTTTTTTTTTTTTTTTCAGGTATCAAGTCTTCAGGTTTAGGGGCCTGTGAGTGGCTTCTTGTCCTCACATCCCTGCTCGTCATCATTGTGACCTTCCCCTTTTCTATCTGGTTCTGCGTAAAGGTGAGATTCCATGAGGACCCCAGAAGTAATTTCCTGGTGCCTGTCACTGACCACATGTCCACACTTCTGTGGCTTGGTATGTGCCATCTGCTCTGCACAGAATGGCCTTACGCCCACTTACCTGCCAGGAGAGCTCCTATTCTTCTCAGGCCTTGCCCAGAGCCTTCGTGGACTCGCCCAGACTGTCATTTCCTCCCCTGTGCTTTCGCGTCTCGCTGCTTTCACATCCATTCCAGTGCTTGGCACATATATAATATTTGTTGGCCCCCAGTCTCTCCCATTAGACTGATGGCCCTCAGGTCAGGGGCTATGTCTAGGTCACCGGCCCTCTGCAGCCCAAAGGTCAGCCCAGAATAGGTAACGATGTCCACTTCTGACACTTTCAGGAAACTTCTCAGGCAACTCCTGTACCATGAATGATGATTCTCTTTGGCCCATATGCCTGTCCTTGAAGTAAATGAAGACTGAAGACCTTGTCTACTCAGGAAGCACGTGCCAAGACAGGAATATAAGTGCAAGGGGTTTACTGGGAGGCATTTTCTATGAAAGATTAAGGGGAGAGAAGAAGACCAGGCAGGGGCGCCTGGGTGGCTTAGTCGGTTAAGCATCCGACTTTGGCTCAGGCCATGATCTCACGGTTTGTGGGTTCGAGCCCCGCGTCGGGCTCTGTGCTGACAGCTAGCTCAGAGCCTGGAGCCTGCTTCAGATTCTGTATCTCCCTCTCTCTCTGACCCTCCTCTGCTCATGCTGTCTCTCTCTCAGAAATAAATAAAACATTTTAAAAAATTGCTTAAAAAGAGAATAAGAGCAGGCAGAGAGAGCCTTCAGACAATGATGCAGTTCTGTGCTATGAGAAGTAGAGGAAGGGTTGGACAGGAAGAGCCTCAGACTGTGGTACAACCCCAGGGCAGTGCTGGTCAGCCTGAAAGGGAACTCCAGAGCAACATTTGCTTCATCAAAGAAGAAGTTCATGACGGGCAGAAATAGCCAGGCCCTAATGCCCCTTCCATTGTTACCAGTGTCTCGAGGTCCCAGGGACGAGCATGTCCTTGGCTGGAATGCTGCAGGTGCTGCTGGGCCACTGCTGATTGCACTCCTCATGCAAGCCCTTCTCTTCCCCGCCCCCCTTTCTTCAGGAAAGGGTGTTGAATTTTGTCCAATGCCTTTTCTGCAGCCATTGAGATGATCACGTGGTATTTGCCCTTTATTCCATTGATATGGTGTATTATAGTCACTGAATTTTGGATGTGATATCAACTGTGTATTCCTCACATAAATCCCACTTGGTTATAGTGTCAAATGCTTCTCACCTGTTTCTGGGCTCAGGCTTCTGATAGTTTGTTGAGGATTTTACATCTGTGTTCATAGGAGATATTGGTCTGCAGTTTTCTCTTCCTGTGATGTCTCACTCTTTGTTTTGGATCAGAGCAGTGCTGGCCTCAGAGAATGAGTTGGACAGATTTTCCTCCTCTTCTGTCTTTGGGGAGAACCTGTGAAGAATGGTATTTTACTTCCTTGTTAAATGTATGGCACAGTTCACCAGTGAAGCCTCTGGTCCTGCACTTTTCTCTGTGAGAAATTTTAAAACTACGGATGCAGTCTTTTACTCCTAGGTCTTTTCAGGTTTCTTTTTTTTTTTTTCAAGTCAGTTTTGGTCATTGTGTCTATATAGGAATTTGTCCATTTCACCTCAGTTATCTAATTTGGGGCATATAGTTCATAGTATTTTCTTTTGTAATCTTTTTTTTTTTTTTTTTCCTGTAGGGACAGTAGTGATGTTCCTCCTGTCATTCCTTTTTCATTCCTGATTATGAAAATTTGAGTCTTCTTTTTTTTCTTGGTCAGGTTGGCTAAATATTTGTCAATTTTGTTGATCTTTCCAAAGAACCAAACTTTTGGTTTAGTTGGTTTTCTGTATTGTTTTTCTAATTTCTGTTGTATTTATTTCCACTCTAATATTCATTATTTTCTTCTTTCTGCTTGCTTTAGTTTTAGTTTGCTCTTCTATCTCCAAAGGTAGACAATTAGGGTCTTGTTTTGAGATGTTTCTTCTTTTTCATTAAAGTCTTCTACAGCTACAAAATTTCCTCTTGGCGCTGCTTTAGTTACATCCCGTATGTTTTAGTATCTTGTGTTTTTGTTTTCACTCAGTCAAAATATTTTCTAATTTCTCTTTTGAGTTCTTTTGTTCAGCTTCTATATAGTTTTGAATTCCCCAAATTTTCTTGGTGATTTATAGTTTCATTCCTTTGTAATCAGATAATATACTTTGCGTAATTTCAATAGTTTAAATTTATCAAGGTTTGTTTTATGGCAGCATTTTGTCTATCCTAGAGATGTTTCATGTATTCTTGGGAAGAAAGCGTACTTTGCTATAGTAGGGTGGAGTTGTGTGTCCGCACCTGTTAGGTCTGATTTGTGTATCGTGTTGTTCAAGTCCTGTTTCCTTGTTTATCTTCTGTCTAGTTGTTCTATCCATGACTGAAAATGGAATATTAACAAGGTGCCTTGGTGGCTCATTAGGTTAAGTGTCTGACTTTGATTACGGTCATTATCTCATGGTTTGTGAGTTTAAGCCCCACATTGGGGCTCGCACTGACAGTGCAGAGCCTGCTTGGGATTCTCTCTCTCTCCCCCCCTCCATGCCCTTCCCCCAGTTGTTCTCTCTCAAAATAAAGAAATAAACTTTTTTAAAAAGTGGAATATTAAAGTCTCCAACTATTAAAGATGTTTGAATTGTCTATTTCTGTCTTTAGCTCTCTTGGTTTTTGCATCTTGTATTTTAGATCTCTGTTTTTAGGTACATGTATGTTTATCATTGCTATACTTTCCTAATGCATTGACCCTTGTATTGTTATACAGTGCCCCTCTTTATCACCTATAACATTTTTGTGTGTGTGTTTGTTTTAAATTTCATTTTGTTTAGTATCACTATAGCCACTTCTGCTTTCTTTTGGTTACTGTTTGTGTGGTATGTCTTTTCTATCCTTTTACTTTCCATCTAAGTGTAATGTTTAATCCAAAGTGTGTCTTCTATAGACAGCAGATAGTGGGTAGCAGGCTCTTTTGAAGGGGGATCTGAGCACCTATATGGCTGCCATAAAGTCCAGCACTAACTCAGCCATGGACGGTGGCGAATGCTCTCAGGTCTGGTGACTTCCGACGGTAAACCCTAAAAGCCAATTAGGAAAAGCATACCGAAGCAGAATGAGGTATTACGTTTGAGCAGGGTCTTGAAGGAGTCAGACTCCTCTTCATCTCTAGAAAGAATTTTTTTCTTGCTATAAAAGCAGAAAGGAAACAAGTAATGCTAGGGAGCCGAAATATTGTGGGTGCCTGGGGCCTGCTCTGGGAGCCAAACTTGACATTCATTCTCATTCATTGTTTCAACAAGCAAGGCAGTGTTCAGGCATAGGAGCTATAAAACTCAGAAGCATCAAGAAGACATGGTTCTTGCCCTCAAGGGACGTATCGTGGGGCAGTGGAGCCTGTTACCATAAGAAGCACATTTCAAAATGTGTTACTTTTGGTCTCTTCATTCCATTTTAATAATTGACTATTTTGTTTTGAGAGCGACAGAGATAGTGCGAGTGGGGAAGGAACAGAGAGAGAGTGAGAGAGAATCCCATGGAGGCTCTGTGCATGGGGCTCAAACTCATGAACACGGAGATCATGACCTGAGCTGAAACCAAAAGTTGGATTCTTAACCAACTGAGCCACCCAGGTGCTCCTCAGTAGAGCTTTCTAAAAGTGGAAGGAGAGGGGCGCCTGGGTGGCTCAGTCAGTTAAGCATCCGACTTCAGCTCAGGTCATGATGTCACAGTCTGTGGGTTCGAGCCCCGCGTTGGGCTCTGTGCTGACAGGTCAGAGCCTGGAGCCTGCTTCAGGTTCTGTGTCTCCTTCTCTCTCTGCCCTTTCCCCACTTGCTCTCTGTCTCTCTCCCTCAAAATATAATAAAGACATAAAAAAAAATTTAAAGTGGAAGGAGAATGAGGAAGGGAAACAGACATGGCTCAGTCACAAAAAATCGTTTGTTCATTCAACAGTTCAAAGGTGGGCATATATGCGAAACAACAGACCATGTAAGCTAGTGATAAGCAAGCATTAGAACCCAGATCTTGATACTGGGACAGAAAATGAAGTTTATTTTTGAGGTAGGGTGCATTAACTTTCCTGTCTCTTTTCTAATACACAGGCATTTCTATACAGAGAATCTCCCTTTTTGTCATTTAAAAAATAACTACACATTTTCAGGGCACACTTAATTTTTCTAGGTACATCACCAATGAGAATAGACAAATTAAAATCCAATTGAATGATTTTGAAGCCAACCTCAGAAGAAATTGCAGTTTGAAACAAAATGTCACAAGTGGTATTAAAATATACCCTCTCTTTCTATTAAATAGCCCATGCATGATCCATATAAAAGCTAATAATGCAGAAGCCACAGGAAAATACAAGATTAAACATGCTGTGATTTTCTTGACTTAGACATGTTGGGCATAGTAGAAGCATTATTATTTTTTTTAGATAATCATTTTTTAGATTCTTTAAACAAAATTCTGTTCATGGGTCCAAAAAACTAACATGTTTCTGAAATTCTACACTTGCTAAGTGTAGATTTTGGAAATGTAAATATTAATAGAAATTTCTTCTTGGTTCTCAAAACTAGTTTTCTGATATCTAGAATCATTCTCTTGCCAAGGCCTTTTGAAGACTTCATTTTTCTTTCTTGGAATATTTCAAAACTATTATTTTTCCCTTTAGGTTGTACAGGAGTATGAAAGAGTAATAATATTCCGACTGGGACATCTACTTCCTGGAAGAGCCAAAGGCCCTGGTACGAAACACATTTGTATCCTCCATAGCCTCGCCAGTTTCTTCAATCCTGCATTCTTGTCATGTGGACCTCAGATTATATGAAATAACTCCATCTATGATATTTGCATTTTCTAATCTGTTTTTTTTTTAAGTTTCTTTATTTTGAGAGAGAGGGATAGAGCAGGGAAGGGGCAGTGGGGGGGGGGGGAAGAGAGAGAGAGAGAGAGAGAGAGAGAATCCCAAGCAGGCTCTGTGCCATCAGCACAGAGCCCAGTGTGGGGCTCGAACTCCAGAACCGTGAGATCATGACCTGAGCCAAAACTAGGAGTTGGACGTTTAACCAACTGAGCCATCCAGGCGTCCCTCTTTTATTTGTAGCACAGGTCATGAAAGATTACTCAGATAGCATTACTGCCAGGTCACAATGACCAAGAGAGAGGATGGGTGCAGAAAGTCAAACGCCAGGGCCAGGCTGGCTGAAGTGGCAAGTAGGCTTAGGACCCACGGCTGGGCACTGGTTTGAGCAAAACATGTATTTGGTTAGAGTGCTATGAATTCTCAGAGCAAAGCTGAGCTAGTTCAGAATCCAGGGGTCACACCGAGCCATGGGAGATAGGTGAAGTCCAGCATCCAAGTGGAAAACTGGCCTTTGGTTTGTGGAACTTAGAAAACATAGACTGGACACCTCCTGTGTTTTAGATACTGTGTAACCACCAGGGAGATGAAGATGGATAAATGAGACATGGTTTTTGACCTCTAGGACCTTACAGTTTAGTGGAGTTGATATCCAGAGGTCTAAGCTGATGAAGGTGCCCTGATATAAGTGTGATCAGTCTATAAAGTCTAGTCATTGCGGTTTAGAGACTCAAGCCAGCCAGGAAGTCATAGGAAGGAACAAAGTCCCTCTGTGCATATATTAGAAAGGGTCCAATTGCCAAGCCAGGAACACAGAAACAGCAGAGAACAGAGACTAGACTAGGGGACACAAATCAGAGTTTGATGATTCAGGACAAGTACATGGGTCCACATACAAGTAGAAGCAGACCCTGTGGTCTAGGACAGTGACCATCTTGTTCTGGTTCTCATTGGGATCCTTCTTTATGGGGGCTAGAAAGTACCAGTAGCTGGGCTGCTCCCAGAGGGGTCCTGGGCTCTGTGAGGTGCTGCGGGCTCCAGTAAGGCCTTGGCTTTTGCAAGGGTCCACACTGCCCTGGCTCTCAGGAAATCTTGACAAATCAATCTAAAAATATTTATTGCATATTAACCCTGTACATGACATTAAGTGCATAAAAATAATGAGCCAACCCAAGGGCTGGTATCATGATACTGCTATTTTGTGCTACCTCTGGGGCTCACATTTTAAGAAATACTACAGGGAGGTTGCTGACTCTACAGTGTGTCATCTTGGTACGTGCACGGATTCAAAAATAATCTTACAAAGCACCTAAAAGGCACTAAGTCAGGCACTAAAGCTAGCAATAGTGCATAAGACATTCTTCTTAGGGAGTTCAAATCTAGTGAAGAGGACAGACATGTTAGTCAAGATCTGGATGGGTCAGCACCATGACCAAGGTGACCCTACAGCCCATTTTGCTGGGGCTAATCCCCGTTAATGCCAGTTGTCCAGGAGTGCATTGTAATAATGCTCTCCTTTCATCCTCAAAAGTGTCCTAGATTGAACAACAACAAAAAATGATATGGTAACCTTAGCAACCACAAACATTATAAAGGCAGAGGTGGGATTGCCGGATGGTCTGTGTGTAGTTGGAGGCTGAGAGAAGCAATGCAATATGCAACCTGACACTGAGGTGAACCCCAGTCTCCCTACCAACTATTCACCTGTCAATTCCCACCCCGCACCCCACCCCCAGGTCTTTTCTTCTTTCTGCCCTGCCTGGATACCTACCACAAGGTTGACCTTCGTCTCCAAACCCTGGAGATACCCTTCCATGAGGTAAGCCAAATGATGCATTTTACTTTCTCTCTGCATTTCATATAACTGAGCTACCAGTTCTGATCCAAGGCAAAATAACTATTTAAGCTCAAAAGTAGAAAAGGAAAGGAGAGCTATGGACTATATCAAATTAAGAACTTCTGTGTATCAAAGGACACAAAGGATCAAAAGAATGAACAGGTAACCTACAGAATGGAAGAAAATATTTGTGAGTAATATACCTGATAAGGGGTTAATATTCAGAATATGTAAAGAAATCTTGTAACTCAGTAAGAAAGCAAACAACTCAATTAAAAATGGACAGAGGACTTTGTGATGGTTAATTTTGTGTCAGCTTAGCTAAGCTATGGCACCCAGATACTTGGTCAAACACATCTGAGTGTGGTTGTGAAGGTATTTTTTAGATAAGGCTAATATTTAAATCAGTAGACTTTGAGCAGATTGCCTTCCATAATGTAGGTGGGCCTCATCCAATGAGTTGAAGGCTGTAAAACTAAGCTCCCACTGGGAGGAGGGAATTACGCCAGCAGACAGCTCTCAGCCTCACGCTTCAACATCAGCTCTTACTTGGGTCTTCAGCCTATTGGCCTGCTCTGGAGATTTTGGACTTGTCAGCCTCTACAAGTGTATAAGCCAATTACTGTTTCTCTCTCTTCTCTGTCTCTGTCTCTCTGTCTGTCTCTCTGTCTCTGTCTGTCTGTCTCTCTCTCTCTCTCTCACACGCACACATACACACACCCTAATGATTTAATGATTCTGTTTCTCTGGAGAGCCCTAACTAATACAGACTTGACCAGATATTTCTCCAAAGAAGATACACAAATGGCCGACAAACACATGAACAGATGCTCAATGCCACTAATCATTAGAGAAAGGCAAATCAAAAACACAATGAGATACCACCTCACACCTGTTGGGATGGCTATTATAAAAACAAACAGCACAGCAACAAAATAACAAGGGCTGGCAAACATGTAGAGAAATTGTCTTGTGCACTGTTTGTGGGAATGTAAAATGGTGCAGCTGCTATAGAAAACAGTACAACTGCTCAAAAAATCAAAAATAGAATTACATTTGATCCAGCAATTCCACTTCCGGGCATATACCCCAAAGAATTGAAAGCAAGGTGTTGAAGACATGCCTGCATACCTACGTTCATGGCAGCAATATTCATAATAGCCAAAGATGAAAATAATTCCAGTGTCCATCAATGACTGAATGGACAAACAAAATGTGGTACCTACAATGGAATACTATCTGGCCTTAAAAAGGAAGGAAATTCTGATATATGCTACATTCTGGATGAGCCTTGAGAACATTGTGCTAAGTGAATGAAGCCATCATAAAAAGACAAATAGTCTTATGATTACATTTATATGAGGTACCTAGAGTAGTCAGATTCATAGAGACAAAGGTAGAATGGTGGTTGCAGAGGTGGGGGCGGGGAAGGAATAGGGAGTTGTTTAATGGATTTCACTTCTGCAAGATGAAGAGAGTTCTGGAGACTGGTTGTACCACACTGTGACTTATATAATGTACAACTACTGAATTGTATGCTTAGATATGGTTAAAAGAGAGGGGACACCTGGGTGGCTCAGTCAGTTGGGCATTTGACTCTTGATTTCAGCTCAGATCATGACCCTGGGGTCATGGGATTGAACCCTGCATTGGGCTCCATGCTGGGTATGGAGCCTGCTTGAGATTCCCTCCCTCTCCCTCACTTTCTGTCTCTCTGTGTCTGTCTGTCTCTATCTCTCCCTCTGCTCCTCTCCACAGCTGATGCTCTTTCTCCCTAAAAAAAAAAAAAAGTTAAAATTATAAATTAGATGTTATGTATATTTTGCCACAATTAAAAACTAAAAGTAAATATACAGATTTTTGTATTAGTAATTTAGATTTATGAACCTTTCCTAAATTGTCTCCCACTTTACATTTGAAGTTCTTTGTCATTCTGTCTTTTGGTAAGTAGAAACTATATATATTTTTAAGAGGCTTATTTTGGATAATTAAAGGTAAAAAGAAATAAAACTTACCCCTAATCCTATATATGTCATATATATTTATATTTATATCCTATATATGTATAAATCCTTTTTAAAAAATGTTTATCCATTTATTTTGAGAGAGAGAGAGAGAAAGAGAATGCACAAGCAAAAGAGGGGCAGAGAGAAAGAGAGAGGGAGAGAATCCCAAGCAGGCTCTGCACTGTCAGCACAGAGCCCGATGCGGGGCTGGATCCCATGAACCCAGTCATGACCTGAGCTGAAATCAAGAGTTGGACGCTTAACCAACTGAGCCACTCAGGCACCCCATCCTCTATCTCTATAGACAGATATTGTTATTTTGGAGTAGATCCTTTCAGATTTATCTATGGGTGCAGTTATATTTACAGACAGTTATACATGCCATACTGCTTAATAGCATGCCTTTGTCAATCAACACTCTGTTGTGATCATGGTTGTGTATATTAGCTATGTTTCTACCCCTTTTGTGTTAAATGGACATACAGCTTATGGATGCACCACAATTCCCATTTCCCTATTGTGACTATTTATTTCTATTTTTTTATTATAATAAACAACACTGTGAATGACTTCCTTGCAGTTAAATCCTTAAAATATGTCCTTGTGATAAGTGTCTAAAAATGGAAATGTTGACGGCACAAAAACAGACACATAGACCAATGGAATAGAATAGAGAACTCAGGATTAGACCCACAAATGTATGGTCAACTAATCTTTGACAGAGTGGGCAAGGGTATCCAATGGAAAAAAGACAGCCTCTTTAACAGATGGTGCTGGGAGAACTGGACAGCAACATGCAAAAGAATGAAACTAGACCACTTTCTTACACCATACACAAAACTAAACTCAAAATGAATGAAGGACCTGAATGTGAACAGGAAACCATCAAAACCCTAGAGGAGAAAGCAGGAAACAATCTCGACCTCAACCGCAGCGATTTCTTACTTGACACATCTCCAAAGGCAAGTGAGTCAAGAGCAAACATGAACTATTGGGACCTCATCAAGATTAAAAGCTTCTGCACGGCAAAGGAAACAATCCACAAAACTAATAGGCAACTGAGGGAATGGGAAAAGATAGTTGCAAATGACATGTGAGATAAAGGGCTAGTATCCAAAATCTATAAGGAACTCACCAAACTCCACACCTGAAAAACAAACAATCCAGTGAAGAAATGGGCGGAAGACATGGACACTTCTCCAAAGAGGACATCCAGATGGCCAACAGACACATGAAACGATGCTCAGCATCCCTCCTCATCAGGGAAATACAAATCAAAACCACACTGAGATACCACCTCACGCCAGTCAGAGTGGCTAAAATGAGCAAATCAGAGAACTCTAGATGCTGGCGAGGATGTGGAGAAACGGGCACCTTCCTACACTGTTGGTGGGAATGTAAACTGGTACAGCCCCTCTGGGAAACCGTGTGGAGGTTCCTCAAAAAATTAACAATAGAACTCCCCTATAACCCAGCAATAGCACTGCTAGGAATTTACCCAAGGGATACAGGAGTGATATAGGGGCACGTGTACCCCAATGTTCATAGCAGCACTCTCAACAATAGCCGAATCATGGAAAGAGCCTAAGTGTCCATCAACTGACAAATGGATCAATAAGATGTGGTTTATCTATACGATGGAATACTACATGGCAATGAGAAAGAATGAAATCTGGCCATTTGTAGCAACGTGGGTGGAACTCAAGGGTGTTATGCTAAGTGAAATAAGTCAGGCAGAGGACAGATACCATATGTTTGCACGTATAGGAGGATTAGGAGGAACTTAACAGAAGACCATGGGGGAAAAGAAGGGGAAAATAGTCGGGGAGAGGGAGGAAGGCAAACCATGAGAGACTCTTGAATACTGAGAACAAACTGAAGGCTGATGGGGATGGGGGAGAGGGGAGGGGGGAGATGGGCATGGAGGAGGGCAGTTGTTGGGATGAGCACTGGGTGTTATATGGAAACCAACTTGACAATAAACTATTTAAGAAAAAAATAATTAAAAATGGAAATGTTGAGAACACGCAGCTTTTAGGGCTCTTGATGTGCAGCACCAGCCTGCCCCCTAGCGTTCGCACTCCCAGCGCACAACTCATCAGAGCGCTTGTTTCCCAGACTCCAGCATCAGGCTTTTTTTGGCATCAGGTTAAAAAGGTCAGATATACAATTAAGAAAAGTCTGATATACAATTAACTGAATAGTTTCGTCTAAGAAAAGTATTCCTGATATTTTTACAAAGCTATTTACAACAGGATTCCTTTAAATTCTTTTAAATTTATTGTATTCAATAAAAACTCCGTAATCTTCAACAACACATCTATTTTGAATAAAGGGTGGGCCAATGACTTTTTTTTTTCTTGCGATAATTTTATTGAGAAAATTTCCTTTGAACACATTTAGCTTCGCTCTCCCCACCTGGGAAAGGACCCCTAACGTAAGGCCTGTTATCCAAACTCTTTTTTCAGGTTGTGACCAAAGACATGTTTATAATGGAGATAGATGCCGTCTGCTACTACCGAATGGAAAACGCCTCTCTGCTCCTGAGCAGTCTTGCTCACGTGTCCAAAGCGGTCCAGTTTCTTGTGCAAACCACGATGAAGCGTCTCCTAGCACATCGATCCCTCACTGAGATTCTTCTAGAGAGGAAGAGCATTGCCCAAGATATAAAGGTACTTAGATAAATTTAAGATCAAATATGTTGAAATATCCCTTGTATTCATTTCTTCATTGGCCATTTATCGAAGCAAGTGCCAGACCTTTGCTGCTGAAGGCTCCATCCTTTAAGGAGCTTACTGCTAACTGGGGCGCCTGGGTGGCTTAGTCGGTTGGGCGTCTGACTTTCGCTTAGGTCATGATCTCGCAGTTTGTGGGTTCGGGCCCCGCGTCGGGCTCTGTGCTGACTGCCAGCTCAGAGCCTGGAGCCTGTTTCGGAGTCTGTGTCTCNGGAGCTTACTGCTAACTAAGAGGCTGCCAAACTGACCTGAGTCGATCTGGTGATGACTAGTCAGTCATTGCCATAGGTTCTGCTCTTAACCTTGCCCCACGGGCTGTGGCCTCACTGCGAAGTGCCCACACAGCACAGAGTGTGGAGCGAGTGCCGCAGGGGTGGTGGGGCGAACCAGGACGGGGCAGTGGTTATCCAGAGATGGTCAGGAACGGTTCCTGGAGCTTACGGGCGAGTTGGGAAAACAGCAAAGTTCAATAGTAAGTTCAAATAAGACTTTCAGATAAAAGAGGTGAGATGTCACAGACCCTTAGTGATTAATCTCCCAGTCAGTCATTTGGATTTAATTGATTGGGAATTGATAGGGAAGGGGTGGGGGAGCAAGAGCCACCTCAGGAGCAGCCCCGTCCAGCCCGCAGGCAGCACGCTCTGCACCCTCGCCCTCGGCCAGGCTGGGCATCTTCCGTTCTCACCCCGACGAGTTGGCAAAGGCATGAGAGTGAAAACAAAGCAGAATTCTGGGCAGCTGGCCAGTGACATGGCGGTGACCACCAGTGAGGGACCCTGTCGTTGAGGCCGCGAGCCCCCAGCACAGAAGTGTTAGGAGGGTATGAATGTTGTCTAGCCGAATGGAGGACATCCAACAGCAGAGCCTAAGGGTCAAAGGCACTGGTAATGATTGTGCCTGAGGGCGCCTGAGCCATCACTAATCTTAGAAGGGGAAGTACCCACATGTCTGTCACTTGTCCAACTTGTTACTTATAAAACTGAGATTAGCATCTTGGTGGAAAAGGGAAAATTGCAGAAAACAAGAGAACCTAAAAAGAAAAAAAGTTAGAATAAGAGGAATACAGGTAGTTGCTGCTCTGGAATTCAAAAACCACTCTAGCATGGGGTGCCTGGGGGGCTCAGTCAGTTAAGCGTCCACTCCTGATTTGGGCTCAGGTCATGGTCTCATAGTTCATAGTATCGAGTCCTCCGTCGGGCTCTACACTGATGTTGTAGGGCCTGCTCGGGACTCTCTCCCCCTCTCTCTGCTCCTCATCTGCACACTGATGTTGTAGGCCTGCTTGGAACTCTCTCCCCACCTCTCTCTGCCCTTCATCTATGATCACTCGCGCTCTCTCTCAAAAATAAACATTCAAAAAAATAAATAAAATAAAACCACTCCAATGTGCTCCCCCTCATCCCCCTCAGACTTTCTTCCTGTTCATCCCTCCCCTGTCCCCAGGGTCCAGACTCTGGACACACAAGCTTGCCTTTGTTACACTGAAATTTTATGTATTCACACATTTGTCTCCCCGGATTATAGACTCCATAATGGCAGGGGTCATATTGTAGTCTTCTCTTTGTTCTTAGCACCTGTCACTGGGCTTGTCTCACAGCAGTCAGATAGTGTGTTTTGGATGAGCGAATGAATGACCCCACTGTTACGGCCTCGTCCCTTGCCATCCCTCCCCCCACCCCGCCCCTGCAGCTAACTGTCCGTGCCCTCAGTGCTTGTCCCACATGCAGCACTTGATACTTGCACGTCTCCTCTTGGGTGGCTTCCCTTCTCCCCGCAGGCAAAACCCTGCCTGTCCTTTAAGATGCCACCTCCTCTTTCAACATCCCTTCCTCTCATCACCCCACCCCTGCCCCAAATTAGCTGGCCTTCTCAGGGCTCTCTGTACACTAAGCTAGTGACTGTGTAGCCACTGAGAAATCATCAGAAATCATTAAAAAGGAAAAGAGTGTGGGGCCCACACACGGAGCTCCATCCCCGCCCCTCCTTTCCAGAGCCCATAGTTCACCTTCTCCTGCCCTCTCGGTCTGGGGAGTGGGGGAACTGGCTGCCACGTGCAGGAAGGAGGCACCTGTAAATGAAGTCCATTTGGGAGGCACCGGACTCATGTTCTCTTATTAATAGATGCATCTTAAAACAGATTTAACAAGCACACCATCTGTATCGGTTTCCTGTGGCTTCTCTAATAAACTGCCACAAATCCAGGGACTTAAAACGATGCCAATCTAGTCTATTACACCTCTGAAGGCCAGAAGTGCCAAATCGGTTTTACTGGGGCCAAATTCAAGGTGTCAGCAGGGCCACTTCTTTCTGGAAGTTCTTAGAGGAGAATTCATTTCCTTGCCTTTTCCAGCCTCTCTCAGTGCCCTCCCCCTGCCCACCTTCCCCAGCTTGCCGCCCCTTCCTCCATCGTCACAGCCCATCCTTCCAACCTCTGCCCCCAGATTCACGTCACCTTCTCCTCTCCTGTAGTCACACCTCCCTCTGCTTTCCTCTTAACAGGACACTTATGACTACATTTGGGGTCCCCTGGGAAGATCCAAGATACTCCCCCCGTTGTAAGATCCTCTAACGCAATCCCATCTGTAAGGTCTCTTCTGGGGTAACATTCACAGGCTCCGGGGATTAGGACATGGATGTCTTTGGAAGCCACTATTCAGCCTACCGCACCGTCTTTGATTCCACAAATAGTTGTTGGGTGGCACCGTGCGAAGTTAAGCAACTTTTTGCAAGGCACTGTAATGTGAAAACAGAAGTCCTCTCAGAGGAAATGTACTTTGGCAGTCAGAACGCGGGGCATGAGGGTGTGGGGGAGCTCCCCTCCCACCTGGACGCTCCCACTGACATCTCAACTCTTCCCTCCACAGGTGGCCTTGGATTCAGTGACCTGTATTTGGGGAATCAAAGTGGAGAGAACAGAAATGTGGGTAGGAAATTAACCAAGAAAGACAATATGATAAAAGGAAATGTTTTGGTTTATTTTAAAATAATTTCAAAAATTATTCTCAGTGAGTTGAGTATTATAGCCACATTAGCATAAATTTGGAAAAAAGAAAAAATTACCCAGTACTCATAGCCATAACAGAACCACTGTAACATTTAGGCAAATTACTTTCATGGATTGAAAAAATTTTTGAGATAAAATTCACATAACATAAAAACTGACCATTATAACCATTTTATTTTTAAAAAACTTTTCAATGTTTATTTATTTTTGAGAGAGAGAAACAGAGTGTGAGCAGGAGAAAAGCAGAGAGAGAGGGAGATACAGAAACCAAAGCAGGCAGCAGGCTCTGAGCTGTCAGCACAGAGACCTACGTGGGGCTCGAACCCACGAACCATGAGATCACGACCTAAACCAAAGTCAGAGGCTTAACTGACTGAGCCACCCAGGCGCCCCCCATTATAACCATTTTAAAGTACAACTAAGTGTTTTTATTATATTCATAGAGTGGTGTAACCATCTCTACTAATTCCAGAATATTTTCATCACCCCAAAAAGAAAGCCCACACCCATTAGGCAGGAACCCTCATTACTCACCCCCTCAGCTCAACAGCACCAATCCCCTGTCTGGATTTGGCTGTCCTGGACATGTTCTACGAATGCAGTCACATATTGTACGGCCTTTTTTGTTTGACTTCTTTCACTTATTGTTTCTAAGGTTCCTCCATGGTGAAGCATGTATCAGTGCTTCATTCCTTTTTACGGTCAGACAACACTCCACTGTGTGACTACACCACATCTGGCCTATCCACTCATTCAATGATGGACATTTGGGTTGTTTCCTCTTTAGGACTATTATGAATGACACTGCAATGACCACTCATGGGCAAGTTTTTGTGTAAACATGTTTACAGATACAACCAGGAGTAGAATTACTGGACCACATGGCCACTCTGTGTTTAACTTTCCATGGAACTTTCGAATGGTTTCCTATGTCATTTTCATAGTTACAAACAGGGTAATAAATATAATTTTTATCTTTTATGTAATACATTATGCATTACTCTTGTCTAGTCAGTTCTACTCTTTTCAAAATCAATTCCTGTATAAACTTAGATGATGACTTCCTGTGTTCTTAATAGTATGGCTCTTCAAACCTTTTTTTTTTTTAAGGTTATGTGCTTTTTATTTCTGTTTTATTTGAAAGAGAGTAGGTGACTGGAGGAGGGGCAGAGAGAGGGGAGAGAATCCCAAGCAGGCTCCATTCTGTTGGCACAGAGCTGTACGTAGGGCTTAGTCTCACAAAGCGTGAGACCGTGACCTGAGCTGAATCAAGAGTCAGATGCTTAACCGACTGAGCCACCCAGGTGCCCCGAGACTGCTTTTCGTTATTCAAATTTAATAGCTGGGCTTTAGTTTAAACTGTAAGTGGGAAAGATCAGAACAATCCATCAACAAAAAAATGTGTTCTAGTTGTAGAGAAAAAACCCATAGCTCGACTGTAACATCAGTGACCACAGAAGTCTGCACGTGAGGCACTGACTTTTGAGATCCCCTCCCCAGGCCACCGTGTACCTCGCAGGGACCGCACACCCCGTTAAGCAGCCAGAACTTGCTGTGCAGGCGGTGAGCCTGTGGGAGACCCTGGCGCTGAAAGCGGTGCTGCGTTCCCACCTGACCACCCTCCCTCTTTTCCAGTAAGGACGTAAGGCTGCCCGCCGGGCTGCAGCACTCGCTGGCTGTGGAAGCCGAAGCGCAGAGACAGGCCAGAGCGCGGGTGAGCCCGGGTGTGGGTGGGCCAGAGCATGGGGGAGCCAGCAGGCAGGTGGGCCAGCGGGGCCAGAGCGCGGCGGCCGGAGCACCAGTGGCCCAGCGCTGGCGGGCCGGCCCCTCCCCGAGGCCGCTCAACACGCCTGCTCCTGCAGAACATGTCCCCTTTGCTTCCTCATGGCCCAGCCACCCCGGAGCTGGGAGGAGTCTGGCTTGTGCCCCAGCCCCCACTCTATTAAAAATGTTCTCTTCGAACGTGTCCGTAGCCCCCTGGCTAGCGCAGCATCGCTTTTTCTCTTACGCCCTCTCTCTGAAGCTGCTGGTTACAGTGACCGCCTCCTCCTTCTGGAGTCTTGGCCTTCCCTCTCCTTAAAGACGCCTCCCCACCTTTCATCCCTCTTCTCTAGTGCTGATATCTTCCCCTAGGGAGTACCAGTCACCCGCACCTCTATGCTAATGACCCCAGACCGGGATCCCTAGCTGTGTGCGAGCTGTGGAGGGACGACCGTGCTGAGGGCCCAGTTGCCACCGCGCCAGAGCCCCGGGAAGGCTGTGCTGCTCGCAGCCTCCACGGCCGTGCCAGTGAGCAGCACAGATGTGGCTGCCGGCGGCTCCTGAGGACCGAGGTGGGGGTGGGGGATGGGTGTCAGGGAAGGAGGGACAGATTCCTCTTAAAGAACAGAAAGCAGGTGGAGAAAAAGCCTACCACAGAAGAGGTCAGTAACCCTGGGGCGTGGAGAGGAGGGGTCGGGGGAAGGGGAAGGAAGTGGTCTTCTGGGCAGAGTACCTTCTCGATCTCTGGGTCCAGCCCTCTTTGTCCACTTGACGGTGACATTTGGGTGGTCAACTAGGGTGCTTTTGCCCTAGTTAGAAGTCCCGCTTTCGGGCTTCCATGACCTTGCCTAGAATACCAGCCAACTTTTTCTCAATATGGCAAAATCCTACTCACCTTTCAAGGCCCAGCAGACATAATTAATAACTCCCCTAACACTTGTCTAGCTTGCCAGGGCCCTTTACAAATTCCGCCCTGAATTACACTGAGAGCGTAATCTGTCTCCCCTGGACCAAGATCCTTGAGAAAGAGGGCAGTCCGCTCTTTGCTCCCCAGTGCCTGTCACCCAGCAGGTGCTCCGTGCTTGTTTGCTGAGTAACCCCGAGTAGTGAGGCTGTGAGTCAAGCCTCGGAGGAACGAAGAGGGAAGGTCACTTTGCTCCTCTGGCATCTGTTCTCCAGGTGATCGCTGCGGAAGCGGAGAAGGCGGCCTCCGAGTCCCTGAGAGGCGCGGCTGAGATCCTAGCAGGCGCTCCGGCTGCTGCTCAGCTGCGGTACCTCCACACGCTCCAGGCCTTGTCCACGGACAAACCTTCCACGGTGGTTTTGCCTCTGCCATTTGACTTGCTAAATTTCCTGTCTTCTCCCGGCAATAGAGCTCAAGGAAGCCTCCCCTTACCAAATCCTTCCAGGCCTGTTGAGCCACCAAATCCTAGAAAGAAAGACTCTCCCATGTTATAGGAAGAGCCAAGGGTAATGTGACAGGAAGGGGCATGACATCTAACAGCCACACTCCTGAGTGAGGCACTCTGTCCTCACCTCCTGCCCTTTCTTTGGCGGCCATATGGAGTGCCCTTGGAACGCACACAGTCACAATCCGGGAGTCTGCATGAGAAGACAATGAGACGATGTAATGACAGAGAAGCCATATAACAGGTGTAGGTGGATCATTTAATCAGAGTGATTATGGGAAAGAGCTTTAGCCAACATTCTACTTTGGAAAGAACTTTGAGTCTATATAGGGCTAAATTTTGACTTCTAAAGATGCAGGTCAAATGTCCTTTTTGCTGTCTGCCCACTGGGCCCTTTGGGAAGGTTGCTGCTCCCGTAGCCCTACCTGCCCCTATTGTTGTGTTCGTCACACTTTACTGTAATCTTGAACTTACGATGCAGGCTTCTCTCCAACTGTACTATGGACTCCTGTGAACTGCTCAAAGGCACGTCTTGGTCATTTTCCTGCAGACCACACTCAGCCTTGTATGTTCTACCCTATTTCTTCACATCTGACCTTGAGAGTTGTACCACAGTGACACTTAAATGTTCCTGAGTGAAAGAAAATAAAATATATTTGAGCTGGATATAAAGTTTACACCCAATAAAGAATTTTAAAGGAATTCTTTTTATGGAGACTTTTTTTAAAAAAAAAAAAAAATGAGTTTACTTGGGGAGAGATGTGTAGAGAGAAGGAGAGAGAGAATACCAAATAGGCTCCACACTGTCAGTGCAGAGCCCAGCGTAGGGCTCAATCTCACGAACCATGAGATCATGACCTGAGCTGAAACCAAGAGTCAGATGCTTACCCGACTGAGCCACTGAGGCACCCCTGGAGACCTCTTTAAAATAGAGAAATAGGGGCGCCTGGGTGGCTCAGTCAGTCAAACATCCAACTTCGGCTCAGGTCATGATCTCATGGTTCGAGGGTTTGAGCCCCGTGTCGAGCTCTGTGCTGACAACTAGCTCAGAGCCTGGAGCTTGCTTCAGATTCTGTGTCTCCCTCTCTCTATGACCCTCCCCTGCTCATGCTCACTCTCTCTCTCTCTCTCCCTTTCTCTCTCTCTCCCCCTCTCTCATAAATAAATAAAACACTAAAAAAAATTTTTTTAATAAAATAAATAGGGGCGTTGGTGTGGCTTAATCGGTTAAGTATCTGACTTTGGCTTAGATCATGATCTTACGGTTCATGAGTTTGAGCCCTGCGTCAGGCAACATTGGGCTCTGTGCTGACAGCTCAGAGCCTGGAGCCTGCTTTGGATTCTGTGTCTCCTTCTCTCTCTGCCCCTCCTCTACTCACACTCTGTCTCTCTTTGTCAAAAAAGAATAAATGTTAAAAAAATTTTAAGAAAAATTTAAAAATAAAGTAGAAAAATAAAAGGACAAAAACAATTACCTGATACATATTGCTTCAAATCTGAGGAAGCAGCACTGTAAACATAGGCCTGATGTATTCTCAGTATAGAATTTACCAGCCTGCTCATTTCTCAAACAGTAATGACATGTGATCTTTACATGCCCTGAAGTATTCTCTCCTAGTACATATGATCTTAAATATGAATATATTCTTGTAAGTCTTACTGTCCATTAACTCGTCTGACACAATTAGAAATAGGTATCTACTTGTGGTATATGTATACAATGGCGTATTACTCAGCAATCAAAAAGAATGAAATCTTGTCATTTGCAACTATGTGAATGGAACCAGAGGGTATTATGCTAAGCAAAATTAGTCAGAGAAAGACAAATATATGACTTCACTCATATGAGGACGTTAAGATACAAAACATGAACATAAGAGAAGGGAAGCAAAAATAATATAAAAAAAGGGAAGGGGACAAAAACATAAGAGACAAATATAGAGAACAGAGGGTTACTGGAGGGGTTGTAAGAGAGGGATGGGCTAAATGGGTGAAGGGCATTAAGGAATCTACTCCTGAAATCATTGTTGCACTATATGCTACCTAAATTTTAAAATAAATTATTAAAAATGAAAAATAAGAAAAAAATAGGTATCTACAGAAAAGAATTAGCCAAGTAAATAAGAAAGCGTGTGATGTATATATAGCAAACTCTCTATAGACTTCAAAAGTAATATTATAAAATCTTAGCAACACTACAAAAATATTACTAAAATCATGTATGTTAGTAAAATGCTGCTTAAAATGGGAATTTCCATGTTGCTAGTACAGAAAGAAATGGTAACTATTTGGTGACTGCTCGGTCCTTCAGACTGCCTCTTTCCTCTTCATGTTAATCCAAGGTTATTACTTTACCTCGGAGATGTGTTCCAGCTATCCCTGAGAACTTTAAACATTTTACTAAGCACAGTTGTAAAGGGTTTTTGTTCATGAAGTTGGCCCATAAAACCCTACTGAGCATTATTTCACAGAGAAAACATATTGTGAATAAGATAGGAATGGACCTAGAAATATGAAAATATGAATGAAACAGAAATGGACCTAGAAACTTTTATAGCATTTTGTCCACTGGGGACAGGCTGTTTCCCCACTATGTTTAAGTAACAGGAACAAGGCCCAGGATCGAGGATACTTTGCCTTTCCTGCTCTCTCAATCACTTCTACGTTTCTGGCCTATCCACCAATCCTCCTGTCCTCCAAAAACAAAAGACCAAAACCTCCCTAGCAGTACCTTATTATATAGTTGCAGTGATACTAACCCAGGATCATCTGTTATACTTCTCTAAGCCACCTCCTCACTTCCATCCACAGCTGGGAAAACCACACACTCTAGCCCAAGCCTGCATGCCCTAGGGCTTTCACCAAGCAATGCATCTTTCCCAAAATTGGGCAAAACTGTGAGACTATTTCTTTTCATTTTTTATTTTATTTTTAGTTTATTTAGAGAGAGAGAGTGAGAAGGGGAGGGGCGGAGAGAGAGAATCCCAAGTAGGCTTCACACTACCAGCATGGCTCCTGACATGGTGCTTGAACTCAGGAACCTGCAAGATCATGATCTGAGCCAAGATCAAGAGTTGCACCCTTAACCATCTGAGCCATCCAGAAACCCTAGAACTATTAGATTATTTCAAAACCTAGACACTCGGGGTGCCTCGGTGGCTCAGTTGGTTGAGCATCCCACTCTTAATTTTGGCTCAGGCTCAGGTCACGATCTCATGGTGGTGAGATTGAGCCCACGTTGGGCTCCATGTTCAGAGAGCTTAAGATTCTCTCCCTCTCCCTCTGCCCCTCCTCAGCACATGTGCACACGTTTGCACTCTTTCTCAAAAAAACCCCCAAAACAACAAACCTACATATTCATATAACCATGCCCAATTCATTTATTATTTTAATAATCAGCTTATGTGATCACTCTATATGAGATGAAAACCTTGAGTTTTGTTTCAAAAGTCTATTTCATCCATTTTTTTTAATTTAAAAAATTTTTAAAGGTTCCTTTTTTTGTTTTTTTGTTTTTGTTTTTGTTGTTGTTCTTTTTTTCTTAAATATTAAGTTGGTTTCCATATAACACCCAGTGCTCATCCCAACAAGTGCCTTCCCCCATGCCCATCACCCCCCTTCCCCTCACCCCCACTCCCATCAGGCCTTCAGTTTGTTCTCAGCATTCAAGAGTCTCTCATGGTTTTCCTCCCTTCTTTTCCCCAACTATTTTTCCCCTTCTCCCACATGGTCCTACATTAACTTCCTCCTAATCCACCTATACGTGCAAACATATGGTATCTGTCCTTCTCTGCCTGACTTATTTTGCTCAGCATAACACCCTCTAGCTCCATCCATGTTGCTACAAATGGCCAGATTTCATTCTTTCTCATTGCCAGGTAGTATTTCATCCAGTTCTAAAAAAATATTTCCACATCTTCTCAAAAGAAGTTTCTTTCTCTACTCCCAGAGACCATACCTGGCTGTGGGGGATGGCAGTACTGAGAGTCACAGATTGAGTAGTCTTGACTAGAGTCAATGGGAGATTCTAAAGCCAAAGGAACAGGCAAAACTTTAAACCGGCAGAAGTGCCAAGATACAAAATATGGAATCCGAGAGGCTGTCAAATCCAAGTAAGCCAAAAGCAGGTAATGAAATCTGTCAGGGCCAAAAGCATGGTGCGAGAGAGAGGAAAGCAAGCACTGAGGAGGCAGTAGACACGATGAGAGTTAAGGGAAGTTGCTGCATGATTTCCTAGAGCATTTAACCATTGAGGGTTTGCAGTTTGCTTCTGTGGACCAGCCAGGGCACGATCGGGTCATCGATAGTCCAGCCATTTAAAGAACCAATGGCAATCAGAGCAACTCTGAAGTGGGAAGTATTTCTCATCACCACTGTGTTGGCCCGCACCCACCCTAACTACTGGTTATTGAAAATGAGATGGCATCAAGGGTCGTTGGTCACTTTTCACCACATATCTGTGGCTCTTGATCTCAGGTTGGCAGATGTTGCATAAATAACAAATGAGGAAGCAGGGTCCTGCTGATTCGAGTATAACCAGAGCCAGGAACAGAAGAATGAGGAAGGAGTGCCAGAGTAATAATGTAGTAATGGCTTTTATGACCCTAAGAATTCCCTGTAGCATGGTGCCTCTTGGCAAAGGCAGATTGACCTACATGTCTGGGAGGGCCTGTGCTACCACCCACTGGTTGGTCTCCTCTGCTGTGTGGCTGTGGCCAACATTTAAATTTCTCATTAGCTTGCCAGAGGGCACCTTCCAGGCCTGCTAGAGAAGCCTATGATTTATCTTCCGCTATTAATTGGCTGTTGGGACAGGATGGGAGTGCTTGATGGGTGGGAAATACCGAGGCTAAGTTGCTATGAAACTGCTCTACTCGAAAGGGTCTAGTGAATGGTCAAGGGAAAGTTCTTCAGACGTTGGTGAGATGAGCTGACAGTGTCATCTGCAAGTCCCAGCTGCAGTCTTCTCCTGACATCCAGGTGATGCATTCCAGCTGGTTACTGACCTTGAACTGATGGGTGGCCAATGAACAAATGAACAAGCTGGCCAATATGACCAAGATATGCACTAGGGAAGAGTTTTTCTCCAGAAATTTAATATTAATAGAGAGCAGCGTCTTAGTCAGTTCAGGTTGCTCTATAACAAAATACTGTAAGGTGGCTTGCAAACAATAGAAATTTCTCCTTTTAGGCTGGGGGGGTCCAAGATGAAGATGTCAGTAGATCTGGCATCTGGTAAGGGACAAATTCTTGGTTCACAGACAGCTGTCTTCCCTCTGTGTCCTCACATGACATAAAAGGGGAGCTCTCTGTGGCCTTTTTTATAAGGGCACTAATCCCATTCATGAGGGGTCCACCGCCATGACCTAATCACCTGCCAAAGGCCCCACCTGCTAACACCATCACATTGGGGGCCAGGATTTCAACATAAGAATTCTGGGGTGACACACACATCGAGTCTACTGTAGGCAGTAAGCTGGCAGGTTGGGAGAAGATGTTCCAGTCTGGAGCTGGAGTCCACCATGACTAAAACAATATGGCTGTGAGAATGGGACAAGTCTATGACAAATTCTGTGACAGTGCTATTCCAGGGCATTTGACGATTGGCAATGGCTCTTCAGTCTGTCTAGACCTGCATTTACTGTGCAAACATGTGACTTTATGGCTGATGAACTACAGATTGTCAGAAAGAGGTCATCTTTAAGGAGGCTTTGCAGGCTCCCCTTAAAAACTTCAAGGGCCCCCGTGGCTCACCAGCAGTAGCAGGAAGGGGCTGGAGGCCTGCAGTTTCGACTCTCTGGAATTTGGGAGGCCCACCAGGCCATTCTGCCTATGCCTCTGCATTCCCTTTCTTTGAGGGCCCTTTATGGATGGCTGAGTAAGTATACTTTCCCTTGGCAGATTGTTCCTGGGGGCAGCAGTGTTCTCTGGCAGAGTCTACTGGGTCTAGGAGGTTCTGGCATCCTCTAGAATTTGGTGTGTCAGTGCATTTGCTCCGTGGTTGAGCAACAAGTAGAGGATATGGAAATCACATCCTTTAAAAAGGGGGTCATTGGGGCACCTGGGTCCCTCAGCCAGTAAAGCGTCTGACTTAGGCTCTGGTCATGATCTCACAGTGCGTGGATTTGACCCCCACATCGGGCTCTGTGCTGACAGCTCGGAGCCTGGAGCCTGCTTTGGATTCTGTGTCTCCTCTCTCTATCCCTCCCCAGCTTGTACTGTCTCTCTCTCTCTCTCCTTCTGTCTCTCTCAAGAATGAACATTTAAAAGAAAGAAATTTTTTTTAACAAGAGGAGTCATCAATTGCACTTCCAGCCTCTTCGGACGCGGAGAGGCAGCAGAGCGCCGTAACCGAGCGCCTGGGCTCTGCTGCAAGGCCTCCCAGGCTTGGCCACTCACTCCATCCCTCACTAGGTGTTCACCCTGAAACATGCCACTTGTCCTGACAGGAATGAGGATAAAAGTATGACCCACATCCCAGAGTTGTTGTGATTAAATGAGATAATGTATGAAATGCTTAGCACAGTGCTGATGACAAGTAAATCCTCCACAAATGGCTATTGCTGTTTTTCTGCTTTTACCCCGTAGCTCTAAGTGACAGTGACCAAGCTGTACACAAACCGAAGCCTGGCCCCCTACACAGGTTGCCCCGACGGCCAGGAGCTCCTGCCCCCAGGGTGGTGGTTCTTGGACAGAACCAGCTTAAGAACTTAACGCACGGGGTCTCTTGTGTCAGAATCCCACCTCAGGATTTCAAGCATTTGTTTTAAAGGTGTGCAGAGGCACTGAGATTGGGGGGTGGGGGGACACAGAGGAGTGTGATGAGGCCCATCCAGTTTCCTCTCCTGGAGGGTCAGGCCAGCTCTCTGGAGGTGACGTCAGCACGCCTTTGTCTGGACACTGAGCAGAGTGGCCGGCCTCCGCTGGCGCCAGCAGAGCCTCCCCGGCAGCCCGGCCGCCAGACATGTGCAGCAAGGGCTGCCCCTGAGCTTTCCCGGGGGGCCCAGCTCAGAGTCGCTCTGAGAAGGTGGGGCACCCACCCCACGTCCCTTATGCCTCAGGGTCGCTCTGAGAAGGTGGGGCAAGGTCTTGAGGACTATGGTAAACTTCCCACAAGTCAGCTCTTTGGAAAAGCGGAGCTGCCTGGGCTGTTGGGCAGCACCAGTATAGACGCCTTTCCTGTAGCGCACTTTTTTTTTTTTTAACCCACCTCACGTCCCTCAATGCCTTCCTACCACCAGCTCACTTTCTTCTGGGCGTTGCCTTTCCCCATACTGTGATCCGTTTTGGTGGAAGAGTAGAGCAAGGTGTCCTTCCTTCCCTTTCAGGCGGCTAGAGATCCCAGACGCCCTCTCGCTCCCACTGGTCCACCCACGAGGGCGTTTGTGCCCACAGGGTAGCCTTTCTCTCTCCCAAGACGCTAGAACTTCAGCACAATCATTTATAGATGGAAGAAAAGATGGAAGTTTGTTTGGTGGTAGCAACTGGGGCACACGGTGAAGCAATTCTTGCTCCTGAAATCTACAACCGTCTGGTCCCATCTGTTCCTGGCCTGGCTCTTTATGACTTCCCATCAGCCCCCTGAGCTCCCCAACACACTTTCAATAAATTAGCCTTTTATGTTTGTTTGCAGGAGTGGGTTTCTGTGGCTCACAAGGAGACCACCCAACTAGGTCCGTGGAGCCAAACATCTCATGCTATGTGTGGCAGCAGCCGTGACTCTGGCCTTTAGAGATGGGCCTTCCGCCCGATGGAGCCGCTGTGCTCTGAGGGGCAAGGCTCTCGTGTTCAGGGATGGGGGCTGCTGATTTGTCTGGAAATGACTGCTCTTGCTGCAAAGTGGGAAATTAATTAAACAGTATTCTGAAATCCCACCCAGAAGCCTCCAAATTTGCTAGAATCATCTAAGAATCTCTGGGAAAGCATAAGGGTAGGGCTGGCTCTGCCCCAGCAAATGAACTGTAAGTGGGAACTGGGAGCATCAGCTTTGGCTTTCAGCTGAGCTATAAGCACAGCCGTCTCTCCGGAGTCCTGTTTTCTTCCCTCAGACTTAGAGGCATCCGGCAGGCTTCGGCAGACCCTAAGCAGACCCTATTCTTGAAACTCATCCTACATACACTTTGATGGTGGCCAGACGCAGGCCCGACCAGCGACCGGGCTGACAAAGGCTGGGACTCTGAGTCACAGGGTTCCTGAGGCTTAAGGAACAGGCAAAGGTCTAAAATTCCAGGAGATGAATCCAAAGGAACACCCAACACGCAGAGGCAAAGCAGGGGCAGAAATCTCAGCACAGGTGTTCGGAGCCAGAGGTCAGAGCAAGTGCAAGTGTACCAGGAGCAGTGAGGAGGGAGGGAGTCCTTGCTGAGTGACTGCCCAGAATGTCCATTTGTCACTTGCAGCTTATTTTTGCAAGTTAGTCCATCTCTAGTGCCTAGGTGGATACAGGGTCCTGAACAGAGCAGATACATGAGGCGACTGAAGCGAAAAATGGAAATTCTGGGTGAATCTTCTGCAACATTCTTAAATTTCAGTGACGGCCTTCCGTCCTCCCCTTGTGAAGGAAACCACCTGGGCAATGGCCTGGTGTTCCATCACCAGTGTCAAACATCCGGACACAGGACCAGTAAGCTGGGGCCTCTGACACTGAACAGTTCTGTGACCCTGGGGAGTCGCATAACCCTTTGGGGCCTCAATTTCATCTTCTGAGACATGGGGATAACAGTATCTCCCCAACCTACTCTGTAGGCTTATTGTGAAAATCAAATAAATCATAAGAATGCCTCAAATTGTGAGAAACCTGAAAATGCTGCAGAAGCCCAAAAGCCTTATCAGGCTCCCCTCTTTTAACTTGAAAAAATAATGCTTTTTACTTGCCACTCTTCTTTGCAGAGTTCAGAGTCTTCAAAAAGCATTATTTTCTTGACAGTCACCGATACTTTTCACGGACCTGTGTTAGGAAATCAATCGAAGAGGCTAGCAAACTTTGGCACAAGTTAGTTTTAATCTGGGAAATAAGCTAACACATTTACTCCCTAAGCCATGGCTATGACTTTAAAAAAAAAAAAAAAAACTATTCATGGCCTGTCTAGTAGCTGCAGCACAGGGAGCCCCCCCACCTCCCCGGATGGAGCCGCATGACGTGTCAGCTCAGAAGCACGTAGGCAGCGGTGGGGGGAGCCATGCGGAAGCCCAGCACCCTAAGGATGCTACTTGGGTTTGGTCTTACTATTGGGTTTAGTCCGGGTTCTGGATTTAGGGTTGCGCTGCACATCTGAAAAGACAAAAACAATTAGTGTAGTGTAGTAACGACATCTAATATTTAACTAAGGACTTTTAACTTTACAAAGCGTTTAAAAACTTCCATTTTGCGTGAGTGACTCCCAAGCTACAATCAGGCAATGTGCCCAAATTTGACTCTAAGTTGGTTCCTGAGGTTCAGAACTCGTTTTCCCAAAGTTAAAGTGTAGTCGGCTAGTTACCTGAGTTCTGGGTCCTGGAAAAGAGGTCAGGGAGAGTGGAGAAACAGGAAAAACGTTTCCTCCCTCCTTCCTATACTTATTCTAAGATTGGCAGGAAAAAAATCCAACTAGAGCTAGTATCCAGAATCCTCCCACATCCGTTCCTTCACCTCTGCCTCCTGGTCCCTCGCCCCGGCCTCCAGCCCTGCCCTCAGGGCGGCTCTCCCTGACCGCTAGGTGACACCAGGCTGCTCCCTTGGGATCCTGCTGACTGGCTGCCGCCACCTCATCCCACATTTGGTCATCTTGTTCACGCCCTCATCTTGCTCTTGGTGTATCTCCCTGCTCCCCGCTCCCAGCTCCTAAGTGAGGCTGGCCTCCCGGAGATCAGAGTCTAAGCCACCATTCATCTTTGTAAACTTCCCTCTCGATTCCTGTCTTCATTCACAGCTCAGAGCACAATGATTTGCTAGTTATGGAAAATACTGACATAAAACAAAAATAAACATGTCTCCTACTCTGTCCAGATCTTCCCTATACCTAGCACGCATGAGCCTCCTTCCTTTACCAAACGTAAGCAGCTATCCCCTCACTGCACATCTCTGGGGGGATGGGGGGCATGATCTCATGCTCTATCTAACACACAAATATGACACTGCTTAAGCCATACGAGCCTCACAATGCTCTCATTGCATTTCAAAAAAATTTTTTTAATGTTTTTATTTTTGCGAGAGAGAGAGACAGAGCATGAGTGGGGAAGGGGCACAGAGAGAGGGAGACACAGAATCCAAAGCAGGCTCTAGGCTCTGAGCTGTCAGCCCAGAGTCTGACGTGGGGCTCAAACTCATGAACAGTGAGACCATGACCTGAGCCAAAGTTGGACACTCAACCGACTGAGCCACCCTGGCGCCCCCTCATTGCATTTTTCAAAGGAGCTGCCTGCTAACCCTAAGGAATGTCCAATTTATGGATTTCCTGGGGAAGTTTTTGGGTCTCCTGCATGGCATGTGGACTTCCTGGCTTAAGAGCCAACTCCCCTAAGCTTTGCAACGTTTCTCATGCTCTGCTTTTGAGCCCCCCCGACAATGACTCTGACGGGGTATCTGGAAGGAGGGGCAGGGTGGCTATGTTTGTGTAGGTAATTGTTTATAGGTTGGGGACACACTGTGTATAGTTATCTTCTACTTAAAATTAATGCTTTTTATTATCCTGGATTTAACCTCATCCCCAAGATCTTTATGGAAATCGAGAAAAATAAAGTCACTCATTCCACAGTGAGCTAACTTCTCCAGGTTAACACGAAGGCCTTTGGCATGGTTTGCCTATTTATTTTTCTGAAATCTGGAAAAAGTCTAGTTTGCAAACTCTCAGGATAAAATTACACACTGTAAAATGAAAAATTTTTAATCTAGAAAGCTATCTCACATGTAGTCAAATGTAAAGCTAACGGATTGTCACACTTGGAATAATTGGCGTTTTACTCGTTGGGAGTTAACGGAAAGAGAGAAAATGAGCTCAGTCTGGTGACAGTACAAGTACACCATACACAGGCGGGAGACTGGAGGGCATGGGCTAAACTACTGCTTTTGCTGAGGGCGTAGGTGAAGGTAGGGGTGACTATGAAAAACAGAAAGTAGCTATCTTTCCTGTGCCATCCCTTATACTAGGAGCTGTCCTGGGATCAGACCACAAAGATGAAAACAAAAATTAAAAAATAGCCTCCCTTGGGGATACAGAGACCTGCTTGAGAGCAGGTGATGCACTAATTAGAGATAAGAAAATAAAGAGTAGGGGTGTCTTGGTGGCTCAGTTGGTTAAGTGTCCAACTTCAGCTCAGGTCATGATCTCACAGTCCGTGGGTTCAAGCCCCATGTTGGGCTCTGTGCTGACAGCTCAGAGCCTGGAGCCTGCTTCAGATTCTGTGTCTCCCTCTCTCTCTGCCCCTCCCCTGCTTGCTCTCTGTCTCTGTCTCTCAAAAAAATAAAATAAAAACATTTTTAAAAATTAAAAAAAATAAAAAAAGAGTAAATTCCTTTTCCCATAGAATAAAGGTGATTGTTTTCATCACAGAAAATCCAACAAGTATCAAAAACTAAACTCAAAATTCTGTGTAAACCTCCAGCAACTAGAGACAATGTCTATCAATATTTGGATACAATTGCCTTCTGGTCTTTTTAAAAAAAAGAGTTAAAAAATGCTTTAAATAAGAGTTAATGCTTTAAAAAAGTGTGTCATATNTTCTTCTTCTTCTTCTTTTCTTCCCCCTCCTCCTCCTCCTCCTCCTCCACCTCCTCCTCCTCTTCCTCCTCCTTGCTCTCTTTCACTTTCTTCTTTTCCTCTTTCAGTCTCCTTCTCTCGAGACCACATCAAACTCTCTACTTCTCTCTCCAGTTCTTTATTTCTTATAAGGGTATAATGAAATTTCTCATTTACTGCCTCAAACTTCTCCTCTGCTTGTCTGGCTCTGCTTTCAACCTCTCTGATGTGGACAAAGTACAGAGAAACACAACAAAATGGAAAGGTTTGAAAAACTATTTTTCATGTATAGGAACGCATAATGTAGAAGAGGCAGTGGAATCAGATATGTGTATCTGTAAGGTACAAAGAAGCCCAGAACTGGGGTCCCAGAACTCTGGATGGTGATGTCAGGGTGGCAGTCATGCTGTGATTTAAGAGTGTAACATATTTATAATTTCTTAGTGAATCTGACTTTGGGTATTTGGGTTTCTCCATCAATACCCAAGGAACCCCTTTTTCCAGTAGCTAGTTTTGGCTTCTCTTCATTGATGTGAAATCAACATACTAAATCAATAGTGTCTCTTCTTTTCTAGGACCTCTAATACCAGATCTTACAATCAGGAAAAACAATTTGAAATGCGCTTCTTACTTCCTAGAGCGCATGTTATATGTCTACATGGCTCTGCTCTGCTCTTGGCATGCACGACCATCTTAACTGTATTGCCCTTCCTACTCATGGGGTTGTGTAACATTCTTTCTTGCACAGAGTAGTTTCTCCCAGTTCTGTCTCTAGCTCATCGCTGAGAAACATACTGGACAGACACTCCTAACACCCTATTCCGCCCCCACACACCCACACACACTTTCACTTCCTCCATCTCCACTATGGAAGAGGATGGATGTTCCTGGGAAAGCAGGCTCATTCGTTGGCACTAGCAGAAGACTTGGAGATACCTAACCTACTAGTGAGGATAAAGGGAGCAGAAGAAACAAAGGTAAGCCAAGAAGTGTGGATTTCTCAGCTACACCTCCTGGCCGGTGATCTTTGTTGTTACCATGGTGGAGTCTCATACTTACGTTAGCTTCTCCTGTGTGTGTTCAATTATAGCCATTGCTTCAAGATACTTTGGGGCCAATGTACCTTGACTAGCTGATTCTCTCTGACAAAGGAAATAAGCAGTGTGAATGAACTGAGAGTCCTAACAGTTAATATTCTACTTCTTCAGGATGTTTTGGACCAAGCCTTCCAGAATATTTTTTTCTAGTATCCATACTTACATAGTAAATGATAAAGCACAATCTTAACACCAAAAAAGAATAGGGACTACCTGTGGCTACACAGCATACTAGCTTCCAAAGTAGTCATGCTATAGGTGGATATACATTTGATTAGAATTGTAAAGAAGCAGGGAAAAACAATATCAATAAAAAAAAAAAAAACAAGGAAAGAAGAAAAGGTTTAAAAACAAAGAGAAGGCTAAACATGTTTCTGTAAGAAGTCAAGTTAACTGTCAACACAGGAAATTAACTGTGTTTTTCTTAATAATGTACTTCACTAAGCACATAACATTGCAATATCAAATCAGATCTTTCCTTAGGGAAACTCCATAAGGTCCTTAGGGAACTTCCTCCATAAATATCAAGGCAGTGAAAATATGAAAAGAAAAAAACAAACCCCACCTCTTTAATTTATCTTGAGTCTACAAACATTCTAGGAAACAAAATAAGAGACAGGTATTCAGAAAACAAAAATGATAAGCACATTTAAACATAAATCTCATGACACTTTCCCAGAAGTGTACATTTTAAAAACTGAAGGATAGTTGATGCACGATGTTACATTACTTTCAGGTGTACAGCATGCTGGTGGGACAAATCTGTACATGACGCTGTGCTCACCACAAGCGTAGCTACCATCTGTCACCATACAGCTGGATTACGTGTCATTGGCTATATTCTGTGTGCTGTACCTTTCATCCCTGCGACTTATTCATTCCATAACTGGGAAGCCTGTATCTCCCACCCCCTTCGCCCCTTTTTGCCCATAACTGTGTTAAAGTTTCATTTATCCTTCTTTCCCAACCTGAGGCACGTGAAAGGGAAGTCCCACATTATAGATGGAAAGGGAGCTTGAAGGGGGTAGGCAGCCGTCATCCACGCAGAGGATCTAGGGGGTTAAAGCAAAACCCTCATCTGGGCCTCTTCGTTCTCACCCACACAGCCAATTGCACTATGCTAGCTTTTCCTAAAAGAAAACCAGAGGATGGGGGGGCACCTGAGTGGCTCAGTCGGTTGAGTTTGTGGCTTCGGCTCAGGTCATGGTCTCATGGTTCGTGAGTTCGAGCCCCACGTCAGGCTCTATGCTGACAGCTCAGAGCCTGGAGCCTGCTTCAGATTCTGTGTCTCCCCCTCTCTCTGCCCCTCCCCTGCTCATGCTCTGTCTCTCTCAAAAAATAAAATAAAACATTAAAAAAAAAAAAAAGAAAGAAAACCAGAGGAAAGAAACTATGTGAAACATTTTCACTGTTACTCTAGCCCTTTTACTCTCTTCTTATTGTCCCAGTCACCTATTCTTTTTTTTCTGTTTTGCTCCCTTTTCTTGGGTAGTTTGTTTGGAAAGTAAATGCTATCATTGTCCAGCTTGGACCAGCAGCATGTGACTTGGCTGTGCCCGTACAGCACATGCCACTAACTTATTCATTCTATGAGGCCAAAAGAAAGATCTTCAAAGCAGAGGCTTCTAGAACTGGAATTCCACACAGTTTACAGCTGTATGAAACAACTTTCTAGGTAGAAACCAAAGTAAACCAGTACTCTGTGTACACCTGAGCCTTTATTCAGACTCTCCACATTCATTCAACAAATACACAGTGGACCCTTGAACTACACAGGCTTCAACTGTGCGTGTCCACTCTTACATGGATTTCTGTCACAGTCTAGTACTATACACGTCTTCTCTCTTCCTTATGATTTTCATAATAATGTTTTCTTTCCTCTAGCTACTTCATTGTGAGAATACAGTACGTAAGTCATGTCATATATGAAATACGTGTTGACTGTGTTATCTGTAAGGCTTCCAGTCAACAGTAGGCTATTATGAGTTAAGTGTTTGGAGAGTCAGAAGTTACATATGGATTTTTAACTGTGCAGGGAGTCAGTGTCCTTAACCCCTTAGCTGTTCAAGAGTCTACTGTATATTTAGTTACAGCATTCAAGGAAAATGTCCCTCTGCCTTGACACTGGCAAGCACAGATAACGTTCTGTGGTCCATTTCAAAGCCTTCCATAGGAAATTCCCACGGCATCCTCTCTGCATGCCTGGTGGCCTCCCTCCACCACCCATATACTGATACAGACACCTCAAGGCTAATCACAGCCACTGCGTTAGGCCCTCTCCTAGTTTTCCTAGGCTTCCTCTGGCTTCTGTGGTCTGTTACCCCATAAAATAGAGACAAACATGGGCCCCATGGCTCTCAGAAGTGACTGGATCGCACCTTCCTTATTTGTGCCAATCTGCTGGAGCTTTGCACTTAGCCTCTGACTCCAATTCCGTCTTTGGCCTTTTTGACTTGGTCTCCCTCAGGTTTGACTCTACTAATGGGCTTTGGATTGGACAAAATCTCTAGTTTGACACTATCTCAGGGAGGATCTGGCTTCAGGCCTACTTCTTTGGGATCCAACTCCCAGCACTGGCACATTGCCCTATCAGGCTTGGACGTATTTTCTAGAACCACCAATCCAAGGGCCCTTCCCTGTTGCTGCTATAAAATAGGTAAATCAGTCACTGCTCTGGCATACATGGTACTGTGAGAGGGAAACAGACTTCTAAGGGCCACCTTCAGGCCAATGGCGAAGTAAGGGCAGAACGTCTAATCTTATGCTAAAAATTCTGCTGGTCTCCCCAAATCTGGCTCCCGCTCACCCTTCCGCAGGCGTTCACAGGTGACCCGGCAAAACCTCTCATTGTCCTCATAAACTTCTAACCCTTTATGCACACCCAGAATCTGTGGTGTGAAGGCGAGCCTGAAAGAGACTGCTTCTGGGATCTTGCTTGTTGGGGAGCTGAGCTGTAGCCAGCCCTGCGCGTGTGGTCAAGCAGCACGATTT